>NC_046659.1:47571823-47573511 GCF_010883055.1 Belonocnema kinseyi | reverse complement strand
CCTTGCAGTTTTTTATAAAGTAGTTTCCTGCTTCCTTCAAAGTCGTTTTGTATTTTTATCTCTTCTTCTGCTCTAATTGTATCTTTACTTTCTTTAACTAATGGTTTAAGCATCCTGTTTTCGCGTCTATAATCATTTCTACGTCTATTTCTTTCCTCATTGCTAAGACCTGCGATGTCCAAAGTTCTCTTATACGCTTCTCTTTTTGCATTTTGGGCAGCCTGAATTTCATCATTCCACCACGCATCACCAGAAATTCTTCCTACAACTGCGGTACCACACACTTCGATCGTACGTCTAACAAGGATATCCCGTAACATTTTCCAGGCGCCCTCTATATCTTTGTTTTTTATACAGTCCTCCCATGTTGCCCTATCTATGTTTTTGATTATCTTATTTTGGAAATCTATTCGCACATCCGGTTTCGGTAGGTTCTCAATTTTGATTCGCGTTTGTTTTGCTTTTTTGGTTCTCTTTTTTCTCCATCCCCGACCTAAGTTAATTTTTGAGATCAGAGGGTAATGATCAGTATTGCATTTAGGACCCCTCATGACTCTTGTATCTTTGACTAACTCCCTTAGTCTTTCATCCGCAATAACAAAGTCAATTATACTGCGGCTATTTCCTTTAGACCAGGTGTACATGTGGATCATTTTATGCCTAAACCAAGTATTTGTAATAAACAGACCCCTTTCTAAGCATAGACCAACTAATTTATCTCCGTTATAGTTTGTTCTTGGATCCCCAAAATTACCTAATACTCTTTCTGAAACCTGATTTTGGATGCCCACCTAACCGTTCATGCCTCCTAGTAGAATTATTCTTTCCCCATGTTCGCAAATGTTTATTGTGTCATTTAAACTGTCCCAGAAGGTGTCTTTTACTTCTCTAGGATCACTATCAACCGGCGCGTAGCATGCTATGATAGTCTTCTGATTCCTACTTTCATTCTAGCCCACAGCAGTCTGGGAGACACGAAACCATGGTCTCCGAGATGCTGCTTTGCTCTTTCATTCAAAATCAGACCTACTCCTTGTTTACCATGTGATTCACAGTCTACTCCTGACCATATTTCAAATCCGCCTTTCAACATGCCGATTTTTATGTCTTTAGTCTCGCATCCCTTTTTCTTTGTTTTGGGCACACATAAAATATCTAGTTTCTTCAAGTCCATGGTTTCACGCAATTCTTTTACATACCTCTTGTCATTAAAAGTTCCAGTCCTTTCCGAGGCTATTTTGTAGTTTGTATTATTCATTGTTTAGATTATAAGCCCAACTAACATCTTTATGCAATAAGTTTATTATCTGAGTCGAAATCATGTCAATGTTAAGTATCAAATCGTCATATAGTGGAGATTGTAGTTCTCACGTCAGTCCTACCAAAAACTTCAGTTAATAAGGAAGGGTTGGGAGAGGAGGGAGGTAGAACTGGAACCGAGAGTCGTCTTGGGTTTGTGTTTTTGTTTCCATGCTGAGAAGGTCACCAGCCTTCAGCAGCGTTGTGATTTATGGAAGTTAGTATCCGGCCGTCTTCTCAGACCAGAACCACCTATGTCACGGTCGTGAGACGTGTTTGTGGCTGAAATTTTACCGCGATTTCGCTGAAAACGGGTGCAAATTTCCAGATTAGCACCCGCTCCCGGCGAAATCCTGCGGTTGTCCTTATGACAAATTTTTAATTATATA
>NC_046659.1:47570084-47571723 GCF_010883055.1 Belonocnema kinseyi | reverse complement strand
ATAGAGCTCGAAGGAGATTATGTTGAAAAATAAAAAAAAATTTACCCAAAAAAAATTGTTTTTATACTTCATTCTAAGGACTTATTGAACTACCCTCGTATAAAATAACCGAACTAGAAAATTCCTGAATTTAAACAATTAAAAAATTGTTTATTAAATATTATTTATTCATTTAAAATACAATAATCGAATATATATTTCTGGATGAAAAAATTTGTTTGAAAATGTGCATGGTATTTGAAAAAAATATAAAAAAGATCTGAATAATCGAATTTTTTATTAATAAAAACAAATAATTAAAATAAATGTTTATATAAATCGTTCTTGAATTGAATCCTGCAAAGTTTGTTCAAAAATGTTATTATGTAGGTACGAAAAAATTTGGACAGAACATTTTTTTCTTTCAAAGCGCACGTGGTTTTTAATGTATTTTCTAATACAATTTTTATAAATTATTATCATAATATTTTATTATTCAGGTGCCGGAGATTTCGTTTTTTGGGATTTTTCATTCATCCCTTTAGGAATTTTTTTCAGTGGTCCCATATTTTTATATCTCCTCTTAAAATCATATCTTTTTTCAAAATAAAAAGTCAACCTTTCAAAACATTTTAAAATCATCAAAAGTATCTATTCTCTTTTAAATTATTTCAAATCTTTTAAAATTATTTAAAAAATTTTTCGGAACTTTTAAATGTCTTTTAGACTGATTCACATTTTTCCTAACATTTTTGCAAAATCCTGCACACAAAATTGTTTAAAGAGCTTCCAGATTTTTTCTAATATTGTAAATGTTTTGAAATGTTTTAAAATATTTTCAAACATTCTCTTTGAGTTATGTACTTTTTAGAAATAAAAAATCATTGTAAAGCTACCCAGAAATTTTTATAGTTTTCCTAATATTTTAAAATTCTTGAGAAGCTCCAAACTTTGTTCTTTTCTTTGAAACATTCAGAAACCTCCAGCTTATTTGATTTTTTTCTAAATTAATGCTTATTTAACTGTTCTTTAACAATCAAAATGAAATACTTTTACCTTCAAAATACAAATAAAAAAATAAAACAATTATAATCGTAAGGTTCCAAGTTTAAATTTGTCACTCTGAATTGTGTGTGTGACGATTTGTCCCGGTCTCGAGTCTAACTGAACAACTTTCATTTTTTTGAATTTGTAATTTTTCGGTTGTAACTTACCGGGCAATCATTTTATTCTTTGAAAGATTTTCTACAAATCTTGTTGATAATTTTTACATTCTAATACAAAATGAGAAGGTATTGGGTTTTTATGAAAAATAACTTTATCGGATTTTAATGTCTGGTTGAAAATTGATCTGTTTTAGTTGGTTGACATCTTCTTTTCAAGTGAAAATCTATCTATATTGTTGAAAATTCCACTGTTTTATCGAAAACACCTGTTTTTGGCTTTGATTCGGATTTGAATATTCCTTGAAAATTTGTCTTTTTTTTCTGGATTTACATTTTATAGTTCTTCAATTTTGCACATTTGGAATTGAAATTTTCTTGACTTTCAATATATATTTGTATTATGTATTTATGTGTTTTCGGAGAACCTTAAACAAGATGATTTTAACGACTCTCGGATATGACGTAGTTGTAAGTCGACCCTTACATTATCTTGT
>NC_046659.1:47565602-47569984 GCF_010883055.1 Belonocnema kinseyi | reverse complement strand
AAAAATTATATACCAATGAAAATATGCATCTCCGGGAGTGGACCAACTTTTGTTTCAAACTTTTTCCTGTAAAATCAATTTCAAGAAATTTCACTTGAGTTTATGGCGACTTCGAAGCCGCCTGGCAACACTTTTGCATCCAGGTAAGTGCCTGGTAATGCGCAGGTACTATTTCTAATGTCAGCCCCTACATGTACACCAATTTTCAACCTTATCCGAGTCACGTAAGTTAACTGCCAAAAATTCGCACCTTTGACAGGTCGCCACAGGTGAACGCATCCACTCACACCTGCCAGGCACCCATTTTTACGTTCCTCATCATCAGACGAACATCTCATGTAAAAATTGGCCTTATCCGTATCACGCTCCCATTTACGTTGTCAGCCCACGGTCTATACTGAGAGTTGTTTACATCGCTTCAAGTGGCTGTTGGCAAAATGTATCGCTGGGATTTCGTTGGTGCTATCTATGGGTGGCGGGGTATAGAGGGAAAGTGACTTTTTTCGCCGAACGCGCCGTCTATATTTATGGCGGCAAACTAAGCCCGCACCGCATCTACGTTTATAATATCTTTGAAATAGGTAAACGTCTCATAGGGCAAAACAGGAATTCGATATTAAATTTTATTGCGTAATCGTATTAATGTACTATTTTTTATATTTCGAAGAAAGTAGTGTTTGCAATAAAAATCAGTTTTCATTTTGTGTACAAAAGAGACAAAGTGTGAAATGCTTTTTTACGCAGACAATTCGCATAAGTATTTGACAGTTTCGAGTGCACTTAAAACAACAACAAAATGGTAATTAATATAGGGTGGTTCTTATTTATACTTGGAGGATTTTTTTTCGAATTTTCTGCTTTCACCTCCCATTTTTGTTCAAATGCCAAAAAAAAATTTTGGTTAATATTTAGGGGTGGCGCAAATACCACAAAGTTTCCCCTTGATTTAACACGTTCCCATTGATTTAACACAAATGTTAATATTTTTAATTACTCATTCCTTTATTATGAAAACACCTGAAAGTTTAAACGAATTTAGTTTGTTTAAACAATTTTTTGTCTACATTATTTAATTTTTGCTATTATTCGAAAGATTGATTTATTTTCATGTTCTAATTAGCTTTTTAAGAATATTCTTAAATTTTTAAATAAACTAAAATTGTTCAAAAAAAATTCTTCACTGATTTGATGTATTTTTTATTAGTAGAGAAGACAAAATGCTTTATTACCTTATTCTAACTTCTTTCTTTTGAGGAAAATTTGAAAAGAAATAAAAATTAATTGTTCTTTAGAAGATCTACATACATGTACTACCTACCTACATACATGGCAAAGATTAAACGTCAAAGAGAAGGAGTTAAAACGTGTTCACTATATCGCGAAATTGTTTTCCTTCGACGATGCAGTTGCATTATACGTGTGGTGCAAAGCTCGTATTTTTTCGCAGCGAAGAACAATATACATTTCATAATAACATAAAGAATTATCAAGAATAATCATCAGTATTTACCGTTTTGTTCGGGCATTAACTGTACTCGAGAATCCATTTCCCTAGCTGATGGAATAAACATGGCGGACCATAGTACCTTCATATTTAGAGCTCTAGTAATACCAAGTTATTACATACATTTACTGGTAATTACCAGTAATTGCGTTAGAAAGCTGTAATTACTGGTAATTACCAGTAATTGCGTTAGAAAGCTGTAATTCTTTAATTTCTCACAGAAAAAATTATTTAGAGTTAAATATTTTATTTACATGAGAAACTAGACCTTATGTTTACTTATCTTATAATTTGCTCCACATAAAACATGTATCATACAGTTGACACTACTTACCTTGCCGCTTCCCGTAACTCTCGGTCGAGCTCCTTCCCCACCACGACGCGGCAACATACGTAGCGAGCGAAACAATTCGCATGAAACACCACGCATCAAGATCAGGATCGAGAGTGGGGAACATCGTTTCCAGGGAAATTACTCCCCTACGGTCCCATCCGCGGCAAGGTAAATAGTTTCGACTGTATGTTATAATAATAAGAAATACATTAGTTTGGGAAAGCGGAAGACGACAAAGCTCTTGAAACTGTAAGATTTTGGGTGGGTAATTCAAATTACTGTTAGGGAAATTTATATCTACTATTGAATGAATAAGACTATAATTAATGTTTTTGTGTATAAATAAGTGATGTTAACAAATATTTTTTACCTGTTCGAAAATTTTTCAATCTCCATTGATAAATATTGCATCCGAATTATACAAACGTGTATCCCGCATGACATAAAAATGATCTTTTGAAGTATTAACTTTTAAAGCTGAAGAATTAGTATAAGAAAAAATGATAAATAAACTCTTCCCTATCGAAAGAAATCTCTGAGTTTTCTTTAACGAAATAGCTTGGCCCATTTGAGTCTATAAACAAATTCGATTTGAAATAAAATAGTCTCGGAGATAGTTTGAGAGATTTGGGTCCTTTTCAAGATCCTTTTAGTGGTCGTTTTAAGAGTGGTGCGACGGTAATATAATGTTCCTTTTGTATTCGTCACGTACCGGGCGGGCAGAGTTATTTACAGTAGTTGGTCGTGGCTAATCCGCTCTCCCTTTTTAAATTTCTCTTCAAATTATTAACACTTATTTTTAATTGATGAATTTTCTCAATATACTTATTTATAATTATAACTTATATACTGATGTACAATTTTCTAGTTGAATTCAAAAATGTTGTATTTTTTGGCGTATATCATTCCATTTACGAGAAACGTTCTATTGATTCAAATTTTAAGCATTAAAAAAAAAGTTAGATATCTGAAGTCATCGAAACCCATAGATTCCGAATTATTATGTTTTAGGCTGTCAACTGTGAAATTAAAAAAATCTACTTTTTAATTTTAATCCGAAAGCTTAACAAAGGACCCTTGAGTGTCGGCTACTCTATTCTGATAGCCTCTCTGCTTGTTATTTATGATCGTATTCTTATTTCAATTTCGGAAAGAATATTTTGAAGCCTTCAGACCATTTAAACGAGCTTCCTGGACCTTTAAAAATATCTGCCTGAGTGCCTGCGGAGAATTTCTTTGAGATTCTTTGACCTAAAGAATTTTTAGTATATACTCAAAGATTCTTTTCGGTAGGGTTTCGCTCCATATATGCGTGTTGAATTTACAGGTGAATATTTAAATAATTAAATTATACTTGTTAAGCAAATTTTTGTGAAAGAATATGTTTAACAAAATAAAAATGATAAATGCGCATCACTTGAAAGGGTTTCATCTGAATTTTGTATAAAATATGAAGTATAAAATGTATTTAGTAAATATTATTAATATGCGGTTGAAAGGCAAATAGTTAAATAGTGCGCAACCTGTAAAAACAATTTTTTTGTTAATGCTATGTCACGAGTGGGTCACGTGACCAGATTCCTACCTTAACGACACTTTTGTTATTTTCTAACTTATTTTCACACAAAGCGCTACATGGAGTTGAAAATTTAGCATAATAAATAAAAAGCACTAAGAAAGATGGTTCTGGTACTAAATTTTAATAATTATGAAAAAAGCAAAAAAAAATTATTCACAGAAAAAACTGTTTTCAAAATTATAAAACTTTAGCACCAGACACACCTTTGTTAGTGCTCCTTATTTAATGTCCTAAATTTTGAACTTGATGTGCAACTTCGTGTGAAAATAAGTTAGGAAATAAAAAAGTTTCGGTGAGGTAGAAATCTGGTCACGTGGCCCACTCTTCATGTCCTTGAACGGATTTGGCAACTTGTGTCCCAAAAGTTAATTTTTTTAAATATATTTTTATAAAAAGTGTTTACAAACATTGTGTAAATCTTTTTTGGTGGAAGAACTATTGTCTTTTCAGTTTTTTTTCGTTTTCGGGCTGTTTTTTCAAAAATTGAATTGTTTTATTTTTACTCTTATTTTTACTTTTATTTTTACGTTTAAAAGAAAATCAACTCTACCTATCTCAAAATTAATAATAACAGATTTGTAGACCCTTCTTGGGTAAACAACTTTTGCATAGTATTTTTTGCCTTAGCTTGTGTCGCTTTTCAAAAAATTTAATATTTTTTATTTTCATCAAGATTCATTAATATTGGTCTGATGAACATTCATATAAGTTGAAATGACATTATTCATAATAGACAATAAAAATCTAATTTTTTTAGCATTTCAAATTGCGCGCGAACATCAATGAATCAAGAGACATAGCGCAAAGCATGCGCAGAAGAGTTCGGGGTACTCGTTACGAGCACTGCATAAACGACGTAATATACTGTAATATCCCGACTGGGGTTACGGCGCGAACGCCGATCTTATTCAAAATTTAATTAGAGTTTAATTGAAATTTTAATTGAATTGAAATTAATTAAATAA
>NC_046659.1:47562800-47565502 GCF_010883055.1 Belonocnema kinseyi | reverse complement strand
ATTTGTGTAAAATTTGACCCCTCCAGTTTTTGTCAAATGTCCACGTTTTGAGACCCTCTGAAACCGAAAAACAGGTTTTTACGAATTCGTCTGTCTGTATGCTTGTATGTCTGTATGTATGTATGTATCTCTGTCTGTGTGTCTGCGAACACGATAACTTTCGAAAAAATTAATCTATTAGATTGCCCTTTGGCACACTCGTTTAGTGTCCTAAACTAAAGGTCAAGTTCGTTAGCCAGCCACTTTGGATAAAAATTCAAAAAGTGGGCACATTTTGAATATTTTTTAGACCACTTTTTGAAAATTTAAAAATTCTCTGTAGGGTTATTTATAGCATTCAAAAAGTTGAACAACTTATCCTAATTACTTTTTTTGAAAAATTAAAAATTACCAAAAATGTTTGAAACCACATTTTTTCAAGATTTAAAAATTCTATGTACGGTCGTTCATAGTACTTAAAAACTCAAACAATTTATCCCTATGACTTTTTTCTATAAATAGAAAATCATCAGAGTAAGAGCATTTTCAAAATCCAAAAAGAACTAAAATGAACATTTTAAGCCAAACAACACATGATATGAAAAAAAGTCAAAAGAAGAAAAACTTTGCTTTCTGAAGGCCCTGCAGGATTATAACAACTTTTTTAATCAGGTCGAAAAGTTGAAAATTCCAAATTTTATCCTACCAAAAAAATAAAAAATCTACAAATTCCATTTTTTGGTTAAACTATGCAAGATACGAAAAAAATGAAAAAGCTCAAATTACACGCGCTGGAAAAAACTACAAATTCATAATGAATCACTTTTTGACACAAGTTGCGAAAAAATAAACAAACTAAATGTGTGGAAGACGGTACTCGGTACAGTAAAATGTGTAATAAAAAAATGGTTTGCCTAAATAAGATCTAAAATTTTGATTTTCACATTTCTTTGATAGGGCACGCGCTTTTTACATTCACACTATAATGAGAAGGTATTGGTTTCATACGAAAAATGACTTTCGCGGATTCCATCAAATATCGACGTTTTGAGATTTCCTCAGAAGGAACAAAAAGTTTTCAGGTTGGTATGTCTGTCGTCTTCGTTTGTATACTGGATGTCTTTGGACCGACTAATTGAATCGAATTGGGCTTTGGCACACAGGTTTAGGGGCCAAAGATTTAAAAATTCCACGTACGGCTATTTATAGCTCATGAAAATGTTAACAATTTATCTTGATGGATTTTTTTGATAACAAGAAAATTATCACAGTTATGGCTTTTTCAAACTACAAAATGAAAATGAAAATTCTAAACCAATTAACGCACGATATAAAAAAGGTAAGAAAAGAAAAACGTTACTTTTTGAAAAACTTACAAGGTCATCATAACAGGTTTTATCATTTTAAAAAAATCGAAAATTCATCTTTTAATCGCACAAAAAATACTGAATTATTACATTCTCATCATAATAAGAAGGTATTGTTTTATGGGAAAACTGACTATCGCGGATTTCTTAAAATTTTAACTTTTTGAGAATCCCTAATTCCCAAAGAAACCGGTATTACGATGACGTCTGTCTGTCGGCCTTGTCATTATCGTCGTTGTCGTTGTAGTCTGTAAACACAGTGACATTTGAAGTAATTATTTTATTGAATTTCCCTTTGACACACTTTATAAAGATATGAAAAGAAAGGACGATTTCGTTAGCCAGCTATTTTAAATAAAAATGCAATAATTTGGAGCATTTTCAAAATTTTTAAGACCACTTCTTTAAGATTTGAAATTTTCATATAGTGCTGTTTATAGTGCACAAAAATATGAACAATTTATCTTGATTACTTTTTTTGATAACAACAAAATTACCAGAGTTTCCAAACTTTAAAAAAGTAATAATAATAAAAACGAAAATGACTATTCTATGTCATTCAACGCACCACATGAAAAAAGTCAACAAAAGAAGAATATTAGTTTTCAAAGACGTACACGATTATCATAACATTCTCATCATAATGAGAAGACATTAGTTTTATGTGACAACTTTCTATCGCTAAATGATCTGAATAAATGTATTATAAGTTTAATACAGAAGTGTTAAACATAATATAGAAAAGTTAACATTTTGGACAAAATCGAGTGCGAAGCACGAGATGCGTGATGAGAATGTGTTCGTTACAGCCGAAGAAGCTTTAACAAAGGAGAATTCACAATCACCAAATTACAGTTGTCGATGTTTGGTTCGTGTGCACAATTTTGGGGCAAATACAAAGACCGAGCGCAAAGGACGAGATAAATGCAGCATCGAGCGCGAAGCTCGAGATGAATACATCGTCGAGCGCGAAGCGTGCGAACCAACAGTCGCGCGCCTCAGGCGCGCTCAAACTTGCAAGCAAAGCGAGCCCCTCGCGCAGCGCGCGATGAGAATGTGCCGGCGAAGCGGGCTGATTTTTTAGTATAAAATTAATCTTCTTGTTTGAAAATTCTTTTTGCTGATTTAGGATTCAACCATTTTTCTGAAAATTCTTTTTTTTCAACATTAATTTATTGAAGTGAAAATTTAACTTTCTATTTTTGGTTAAAAACGTATTGATATTTTTAATTGCAATCTGTTTTGGTAGAGAAATCAGCTATTTTTTAATTGCACTTCTTTAAGTTGAAAATTATTTTTTTAACTAAGAACTGAACTATTTAATTTTTCGTTGAATACTAAGTTCATAATTGAGGC
>NC_046659.1:47556532-47562700 GCF_010883055.1 Belonocnema kinseyi | reverse complement strand
AAGTTGTTGCACCAGTTTAGAAAAAAGTAACCTTCAGATTAATAATCAGGGGACTTTTACTGCGTCGCAAATTTGTGCATACGGAAGTGTTAATGACTGCTGCACTAAAAAATCTGCAGGACCAGGAAAAATACCCCCTATTAATGTAATTGTGGATGAGGCTAACCACCCCTACACAATTCTCCATAAACTCCTGAAACAGTCCACTCAATACCCTCCCATAGTATATAACATCGGCCCAGATGTTTATTCAGTTCGCATGTCTTATATTGAAGACTACCGTAAAATTATAACTAATCTCGAGCAGCAAGGCTTCCAATACTATCTGTATAAAAGCATTACCTTACCACCCATCAAGCTCGTCATTCGGAATATCCCCACTGCATACCCAGAAGATTCAGTTCTCTCTGAACTCAAAAAGAACGAATACACTATTACGTCGGTCGCTCGCATGAGAAACCGACAAACTAAAAAAGCGCTACCTATGCTTCTGGTAACGGTCCCAAATACTCCACAAGCAAAGGAGCTTCTCAATCTCCAGTCCATATTCTACATCAAAATGAAAGTTGAACCCTACGTTAAACCAAAGGAAACTTCGCAGTGCTACAAGTGCCAAAGATTCCATCATGTTTCCGACATGTGCCATGCCACTCCTCGTTGTGTGAAGTGCGGGGGCGCGCATCTGAGTCACAAATGCACAAAAGATAGTGAATCGCCGGCTGCTTGCGCTAACTGCGCTGAAGGCCACACCGCGAATTCCAGGGGCTGTTCTGCCTTTAAAAAAGCCTCTACAAAGTCTAATAACAAACCAAAATCTCTAAATTCAAAAAAGAATCTACTTCCCTTAAACCAGCTGTACAGATTGAACCAAAAGAAAACCCGGCACATGTCGACACCCTAGTAGACAATGCCCCAATATCACAAAAATTACCGCTTTACAGCACAGCCGTCGCCTCTACATCAAAAATGAACACAATCAAAACTCACACTACACAATCATCCAAAATCTCAAAAGCCACTAATAACCGAGCTAAAGTACCAACCTCCGCGACATTTTCCATCCCACGAAACAAAAACACTCCAGTAATCACTCCCAATAAAAGTTCATACACTCAAGATATAAAAATAAAACTAGTAAACCTCTTAAAAAGAGCTACAATCTTAAACACCGATATAATGGGGGGGGGGGGGAATCAACATTACGGAAGCTATAAATTCAACCGCTGAGATTATAAGTAATATACTTTCTCTTGCTTTAGAAAATGGCCAGCTTCAATAAAAACACACTAAAAATAATTTTTTGGAATGCTCAGGGTATCCTTAAAAAAAAGACATGAATTAGCAACATACCTCTACCATAATAATATTACCATCTGCTTGCTCAGTGAAACTTTACTACGCGAATCCCTTCGCGTCGACCTAGTGCGTGAATATAAATTGTACAGAAATAACACTAATAGAGGTACCGCGATTCTAATTCAGGAAAATATCGATCACCACGAACTAATAATTCCCAAACTTGAAGCCCTCGAAGGTACTGCGATACAAATTAAAATTCACGGGAAACCATATGCTATAGTTTCGCTCTATCAAACTCCCTCTCGCGAATTTACGAAAAATGACTACAGAAAAATATTCAAACTTGCACCCTCGGTAATAGCTGCAGGGGACCTAAATGCCAAACACTTAGCTTGGAATAGCAGAACAACTAACAAAATTGCAAAACAATTATTCGAATTTATCAATGATAAGAATCTCTCAGTTTCAGCACCAGATTCGCATACTTTTCACCCTCACAACACCAAACATAAATCTGACCTTATTGACTTTGCAATTACCAAAAATAACTTTTATACTCATAATACTTGCACCTTAACTAACCTTCCCTCTAGCATAAAAACTGCCATTCACACTTCAGTCCCTCAGACCACCATTAACAAATACGATCCACCTCTCAGCCCCGAGATTGAAGACCTTATCGACACTCGCAATAAACTCTGCCGAACGCATCAAAAAAATAAAAGCTATATCCTCAAAAACGTCATTAACCACCTTCGGAAAACTATAGCAATTAAAGTTCAAGAGCACAGATGCAAAAATTGGAATAAAGAAGTCGGTAAACTTCAAATTAAGGATAACTCTATATATCGTATGACTAAAGCCCTGACAAAGCCGCGAATTAATATTCCACCTCTCAAGAATCCAGACCAAACGTTTGCGCTCTCTCCTATCGATAAAGCCAATCTCCTAGCGGAAAATTATGAAAGTAACTTCGCTCCACACGACGAGCCATCCGATACTCAGCACATTGCGGAATGTGAAGAAATGGTTTCCGAATTTCTCAAAATCCCAAGCACTGATAACTTCAAGAAAATAACCTATAAGGAAATAACCAAACAAATAAAAAATACTAAAAATAAAAAAGCTCCCGGCCCCGATTCAATTACAAATCTAGTGCTCAAAAAGCTTCCCATCCCTTGCCTCAAACTCCTTGCTCTTATCTTCAATGCCTGTATTCAATTAAGCTACTTCCCTGAATCTTGGAAAATAGCTCACATTTTAGTTTTTCAGAAAAAAGGCAAAGATCCTTATCATCCCACCAGCTACAGGCCTATTAGTCTTCTCAATACAATGAGCAAAATTTTTGAAAAAATAATACTCACTCGCGTAAACTTTCACCTCGAAGAAAACAGCATCTTCAAATCGCAACAATATGGTTTCAGAAAAGGTCACTCTACGCAGCACATGATGCTCAAGATAACCGAAGCCATTAGCTTAAATTTCAATCGAAGAAAACAAACTGGAGCTGTTTTCCTCGATGTAGAAAAAGCTTTCGATAGTGTCTGGCATGTAGGATTGCTCAGAAAATTAATAAATTACAATTTCCCAAGAAAACTCATCCTCTTTATAAACTCTTATATTTCTAACAGAAAAATCTCAGTCAAAATAGGCCAGAAACTCTCAAAAGAAAAACTCATCCGAGCGGGTGTGCCCAAGGCAGCATTCTAGGACCGGTTTTCTTGATCATCTACGTAAACGACATCCCTGAGGTCCCCGAAGTTTCAATTGGATTATATGCAGATGACACCGCGTTATTCACTTCTTCCTGGTCCGTTCCAAAAATTTTAAAACTATTTAACAAAGCTCTTGAAGTCATCGAGGCTTGGGCTAAACTATGGAGAATAAAAATAAACGTAGCAAAGTCAGAATCAATTCTTTTTTCAGTCAGAAGACCAGTTAAAATTGATCCACCCAAAATGTTTAACGAGCCAATAGAATGAAAAAATTCCGTAAAATACCTAGGTGGTAAACTTCACAAACGTCTTAATTGGAAGCAGCATATCCATGAAACTAAAGGGAAAGCTCTCGGGGTTCTCTCGCGCTTAAATCCTATTATTAATAGACACTCGAGACTAAAACCCGAATATGGACTCCTAATCTACAAAATTTTTATCCGACCAATCATAACTTATGCATGTACAATATGGGGAGGTGCGTCAAAAACTAATATCAATCACATTCAAATAATACAAAATAAATTTCTCAGACGTATCACAAAAACCCCCAGATATACTAAGAACTCTGTCCTTCACAGAGAATTTCAACTACCATACATCTCAGAGTATATCAAAGAAACCGCCATTAAATTCTACTAATGTGCATCATCATCACCTTTTGAAAATATTTCCTCTCTAGGGAAATATAATTTTGATCCATTTCGCAAAGACGCAATGCCAAAAGACTTTCTTATGAAATAAGTCATCCAGGTCGAAGTGGCCCTGCCATACCCGACCTACTAGAAACTTCCTTTTTTTTCATCCCTACACCTCCACTTCCTTCTCTTCCTCTTTTCTCATCTTTCCTTCTATAAAATAAATTAACAGATTTTTGTGGTTTTTTCCCGCTTGCGGGCTTTTTTTCCACACTGAATTAACGTCACTTTTAATTCCAGTCATGTCAAATTTCGCTCAGATTGTGTAACAATGCCCACACGGGTAACGCACAACAACTTCTTCCAGCCAGATTATTCTTCGGGGAGATCATTAATCGTGAGTGCGCGAATGGCGCGGATTCGCCGCGCCAGCCGCCCGCTCCCGTGCATTGGATCTCACAAGAGGGGGCGATGGTTGGGGCCCCCTCACCCCCCCTTTCTTTTCTTCTTCTTCTTCTGTCCTATCGAGGTGCTGCCCTCACCGCACTACGAAGTCGAATTCTTGTCTTCTCATTTTTCGTAAAATATAACGGTAAAGCAGTAGAAAGATTTTTCGAGGTTAGAAAAGTTTGACGTGTATGCATATCACTGCATTTTTTCAGATCTGAAGCCTGATCCAGGTTTTCGGTACAGTCTTTTTTTTTAATTGAAAAAAAAAAATTTCTTGAAAAATCATGTTTTTAATTTAAAAAAAAACTATTATAGAAAGAAATTTCGAGATAAACAATTGCTGAAACATTTTTCTTTGACAAATATTTTTTTTAAATTGAGATAATTAAATATTTATACCAAAGAAACAACTTTTTTTCGGAAGAACTTTTGTGATTTAAAAAATACTATATACATTTTTAACCAAAATATCTTTTCCAGAAATATATTTTGTTTTAAAATTAAAATAATTCAAACAAAATATGTTTCTGGATAAGATATTTTGGTTAAAAATGTATATCGTATTTTTTAAATCACAAAAGTTCTTCCGAAGAATCGAAATGTTGATTAAAAAACACGTGTTTTTTTATATTAATTTGCCGGTAAAATTTTTGTATAATTTTAATTTCAAATTGAAACAAATAATTTTCAACACTTTAAATATGAAAGAAAAATATATTTGATACAAATATTTTATTATCGTATTTTTAATAAGTAATTAATATTGATTAAGAAACAATTTCATTTGGGGCATTTTATTATTTGGGAATTTTCAAATTCGTTAATAGTATAAACTGTTCAGGAATTTTATTAGTTTTGCAATTTTATTATTCGAGAGAGAGAGAGTTTTACCGAGTCGGGAATTATATTTTTCGGGATATTTCAGCTGTCCCCATAGAATTACAGAAAAATTGCTCTAATTATAATTTCGGCACTCGATCTTGTTGAATTTTTCCTACAATATTAATAAAAAAATTGTGTTTGGAAATTTCTGATATTACAAAATTAAAGATAATCTCAATTAAAAATTTAATAACTCGCTGTATATCCAATTTTTATTCTTGGGTCTTGGCGATTTTTTCTAATCCGTTTCAGTCACTGGTAAACGGGGTTGATTTTCTCTTAGAAAATAAGTGATTAAAATTTGAAAAAATTGGGTAGGCTTTTTTGACATCTAGGTATGTAAAGAAGGTAAACTTCAGAAAATTTAAAAACTAATTTAAGAACTATTTATACTCTTTTAAGATGCCAATACAATTTGCACAACACTAATTGTAAAATTTGCAAATTTTCAGGCCTTCAGTTTAAGAACTTGAATTTTAAGCTTAAATATGCTCCATTTTCAGAATACAGCCTTATTGTTTGAATTTTCAGAATTTTCGTTATTAGTTATAGGTTAGGTAAAAAATAACATTATGGGATTCGAAATTTTTACTACGCGAAAAATTTTTAATTTAAAATTAAAAAATGCAAACATACACCATTTTCCATGTTCATTTGCAATCCAGTGAGTTACTTTCTTCCGCTTTTTTTGAAATTCGATCCTCTGCTTTCAGTTTTCTTTTTAAGATATACCTTGAATTCAACACATTTCGAATTCAATGTTTGCAGCTGCATTTAGATGTTTTTTTGTTTTAAATATCAATTAATTAAAACATTTTATTTATTTTTCACGATTGTAATTTATAACTTCTAAAGTTGAATAATTGTAGCTCAAAGATGAAAAAGTATAGACTAATTTCAAATTTATAGAGGTTCTATCATATATATTGAACTATTAAAACCTCTGACCTTTTTTAAGGTTTTTAAAACTCGTTTAAAAACTTTTTTTAACCATTTTGATTGTGATTTCTTAATAAAAGAATCAGTGTTATTTAGTCTCCAGAACAGCAATTTTAAAAATATTTAAAGCTTTGATAGTTGAGAAATTGAGACTCCGGATTCTATAACCACGCATAAAATTTGCCTGGCCGCTTCAGGCCGCTCGACTTGGCCCCTGATGGCTTGAAAATCAGTTTTCGAAAATT
>NC_046659.1:47550675-47556432 GCF_010883055.1 Belonocnema kinseyi | reverse complement strand
TGAATGAAAGGGTTGACATTAAAACGTCCACTTGAAGATGAGAATTCAACGATGTCGAGTCCGTTTCCACAGTGAAGGGTTTGGAAACCCAACTCCCGCGATCAAATCTCGTTCTGAAAATCTCCTAAATTGTATATAAATAATCAATAGGTCTTTCAATTGATTAAACAGAAACCCAAAGTGAAATAACAATGATTTTATTTCTATAAAGTGTCTCAAAATGGAATTTTGTACAAAATTCGGAATCCCGCTCAAGAACGAGTCGCGCCCGTGTACAAAAATGATCTGCCCTTTGAATTCGTCGCTGGGAGCTTCGGTACCGTCGCAGCGGTCCTCCAACTTCCCCCACATTTCCATACATTCTTACATTATTCCTTAGCCCTCATCCCATTAAATATGTCTGCCTGAGTGCCTGCGGAGAATTTCTCCGAGCTTCTCAGAGCCTTGAGAATCTTTAGCATATACTCTGAGATTTCTATCGATAGGGTTAGTATATTTTTAGTTATATGTTAATGTTCAATCTATTATTTGTCATTAATATAAACATCAACATTAAGTAATATTTCTATACAGCATGGATTTTGTTATTAAAGTCCATTGCTGGTGGAAAACGCGATAACAACTTTTGAAATTTTGAGGTTAGGAATTAATGTTAGAATACAAAAGCGAACTGCTGGTCGCAGAATTAGATAATTTCGGCCAGTTTAATGTAAATCTTCCGTATATATCTACAAAAATCTACCAGATATTATTTTTTGCTATAAAAGGTAACGAAAATGTACTACAAAAACTTAAGAAAGTTAAGCTTTTACTGAAATTTTTCTTACAAGTTACACAAAGATTTCATTCAAATTTATAAAATGTTTGGTGGAAAAACAGAAACTATTTTAATCAGGATTAAAATAAAAAATAGCTTTTTCTGTTTTCATCTCACGTCTTTTTGATAAATTTGTTTACTGCGAGCAGTTCGCTCTTGAATTGTAAAATGTAATATTAACCTCAAAACCTCAATAAGTTGCTACCACATTTTTTATCAGCAATGAAATTTTATAACAAATTCCATGCATCACAGGAATAATACTTAATGTTTATATTGGATCCAAATAATAACTAAAATATTAACTTATAACTAAAAATACACCAATGTTACACTAACTTTACTCAATCTCAGAAAAGTACTATTAAACTCCTTGTACTTGACCTTCACAACAAAACAGCTGTATAAAATGTATAGGCTTCCAATGTTTTATGTGCTTTTAAATAATATATGGTTTAAGAAATGTGGGATTGAATGGATTATGTTCAGGATTATGGATGGATCGGGTCTTCATATTTATATTTCTAACAAAAAACATAAATTTTCAACAAAATACGGGAATTTTCAAACAAATAATTCCATTTTGAACAAAAAAAAAATCAAGTTTCAATAAAAAATATCAAATTTTAAACAAAAATAGAATAATTCAGTTTTTAGTATATAAAACTTAATATTCAATAAAAAAATGAAATTTTCTACAGGTTATTTAAAATTTCAACTAAAACAGGCGAATTAGACAGCAAATAGTAAAAATTTTAACAAAAAAGATGAAATTTCAATCACAAAGATTAATTTTCTATTTAAAAACATCTGTTTTAACAAATGAACAAATAATAGAAAAAGTACAATAATATATAAAGTATTCAAAATAAGATAGAATTCACTTAAATTCAGGCAGGTTCTACACATTATATAGCAGAATCTTTCAGCGATTAACATTTTTTTATAGTAAATTATGCAAGACGTTTTTTCTGAAATGATAAAAAAAATGGAATTTGGACATCTATGTTAAGAATAATAAAAACAGATTAATTCTTTAACCATAAAATAATTTTTAATAGAAAAGATGAAGTTTCAATTAAAAATATCAAATTTTAAACAAAAATAGAATAATTTAGTTTTTAGTTTATAAAAATTAATATTCAATCCAAAAAATGAAAATTTCTACACTTTATTAAAAATTTTAATTAAAACAGATGAACTTGACACTAAATAGTAAAATTTTTGACAAAAAAGATGAATTTTTAATCACAACGATTAATTTTTAATTAGAAAAAATTGGTTAAAAACAAATAATAGAATTATCAACTAAATTAATTTTCAATGCAAGAAAAATATTATAAAAAGAATTTAAAATAAAATAGAATTTACTTATAACCAGGAAGGTTCTACACATTATTCAGCAGAATCAATCAGCGATTAAAATTCTTTTATAGTAAATTATGCAAGACGTTTTTTTCCGATCTGAGACAAAAAAATCGAATTTGAGCATCTATGTTAAGAATAATGAAAAATAGATTGATTTTTCACTCATAAAATAATTTTTAACAAAAAAGATGAAGTTTTATTTAAAACAGATGAAATTGACACCAAATAGTAAAAGTTTTGACAAAAAAGATGAATTTTCAATCACAAAGATTAATTTTCTATTAAAGAAAATCTTTTTTTAACAAATAATAGAATTATCAACTAAATTAAATTTCAATGCAAGATCAATATTATCAAAATTATTTAAAATAAAATAGAATTCACTTAAAATCAGGCAGGTTCTACACATTATTTAACAGAATCTTTCAGCGATTAAAATTGTTTTATAGTAAATTATGGAAGACATTTTTTTCCAATCTAAGACAAAATAATCGAATTTGGACATCTATGCTAGGAATAATAAAAAACAGATTAATTTTTTACCCATAGCATTAATTCTCTACAAAAAAAACGATTAGTTTTCAACCAGCAATGATATAATTAAAATTTTCCTTAGACATGAATTTTTAACAAACAAAAAAAATCAGGAAAGTAGTTCCATCCTAAATAAAAAAGATAATATTTTTACAAAGAAAAATAATTTTCTACCAGAAAAACGAATTTTCAAATGAAAAAATTAATTTTCAATTAAAAATATAATTTTTCATCCTAAAATGGTTCAGTTGAATTTTTAATCAATTTTTAACAAAATAGTTGAACCCTAATCAAAAAGATCAGTTTTCAAACAAATAGTGGAGTTTTCAACTAAAAAAATAAATTTTTAATTGAAAATATAAATATATAAAACCAGGATTAGGATAATTCCTTTTTAGTTAAAACAATTAATATTTAACAACAAACAATTAAATTTCAACAAATTAATTGAAATTTTACTAAAATAGATGCATTTGATGATACATACATAGTTGAACTTTTAAGCAAACAGATGTATTTTCAACCAAGAAGATTAATTTTATATAAAAAAGACGATGTTTGAAACAAATAATTAAATTTTCAACCAATAAATATCCATTTTTAATTCCAAATTTCAGTGTTCCACCAAAAGCGGGATAGTTAAACTTTCAGTTAGAAAATTTAATTTTTACCAAAAAAAAAAGGAATGTGTAACTTAATAGTTTTGTTCTCAATCACAAAGATGATTTTTGAAACGAGAAGGCTAATTTCCTACCGAAATAACGAATTTCCATTGAAATATGTGCATTTTCAAACCAAAGGGTTGAATTTTCAACTACAAAAGATCAATTTTTAACTTCAAATATCAATTCTCTACCCAAAATGATATAATCCAATTTTATCTTACATAAATTAATTTTGGACTAACTTTGAAGGAACTTTCAACAAAATAGTTAAATTCTCAATTAAAAAGATGAATTTTCAAGGAAGTAGTTTTATATTTCTAACAAAAAACGAAAATGTTCAACAAAATACATAAATTTTCAAACAAATAATTCCACTTTTAACTAAAAAAGATCAAGGTTCAATAAAAAATATCAAATTTTTAACAAAAATATAATAATGCAGCTTTTAGTTTATAAAAGTTAATATTCAATCAAAAAATGAAATTTTCTATAGATTATTTCAAATTTTAAACAAAACAGATGAATTTGACACCAAAGAGTAGACACAATGGTGGCCTATATCAGAGAATTTTATTAAATCTATGAAAAGTACACAATATCTTGTAAGTACGCAGTTTTACAAATGGAAGCAGTATTTTTTGATTAATATCTTAGTAGTGAACTAATAAAAAATGGAAATCACTTATTTTTAAATTTTGTTTAATTTTATTAAGAACTATTGATAAATCTTGCAGTAATCTTAAAACATTATTTAATTTTAAAGAAGTGCAATTAATGAGAAAACAATACCAATGTAATCGAAAAAGTTTTGTCATCAATTTTTTATTTAATGAAACCATTTTCAATCGAAAAAGTTGTTTACAAATGATCTTTTCAGTGACGTGTGTGCAATTATATTAAAAATTTTATTATTTGATTCCTTTTTTTGTTATTTTTCAGATGATCTGTTTGTACGAAATTTATCATTATAAATTGTAGGAAACCTTATACAAATGTAAATTGTTTTCAACTAAATTAATTTTCAATCCAAGAACAATATTATAAAAAGTATTTAGAATAAGATAGAATTCACTTAAAATCAAGCAGGTTCTATACATTATTTAGCAGAATCTCTCAGCGATAAAAATTATTTCATAGTCAATTATGCAAAACGTTTTTTCCCATATAAAGCAATAAAAAGTCGAATTTGGACATCTATGTTAAAAATAATATAAAAAAGATTAATTTGTTAAACATAAAATTAATTCTCTCAAAAGACGATTAGTTTTTAAGCAACAATGGTATAATGAAAATTTTCCTTAAAGAAATTAATACATAGTTGAAGTTTCAAACAAACAGATGAATTTTCAACCAAGAAGTTGAATTTTATATAAAAAAAGACAATGTTTTAAACCAATAATTGATTTTTCAACACAAAAATATCAATTTGTGATTCAAAATTTCAATTTTTTACCGAAAATGGGAGAGTTAAATTTTTAGTTAAAGAATTTAATTTTTAACTAAAAAAACAGAATGTGCAAATTAATAGTTTTGTTCTCAATGACAAAGATGAATTTTCAAACGAGAAGACTAATTTCCTACCGCAATAACGAATTTTCATCGAAATATGTGCATTTTCAAACCAAAGGGTTGAATTTTCAACTAAAAAAGATAAATTTTTAATTTCAAATATCAATTCTCTACCAAAAATTATATAATCCATTTTTATTTTACATAAATTAATTTTGGACTAACTATGAAGGAATTTTCAAAAAAATAATAATTGAACCCTCAATGAAGAAAATGAATTTTCAACCGCGAAGAATAATTTCCCTGTTTGAAAAGACGGTTTAAAAAAATTATATTTTTAACAAAAAAAGATCAATTTTTTAAACATATCCTTTTTCTATCAAAAATGGTATAATCGACTTTTCTCTTCAAGAAATTAGTTTTTCACAAAAAAACGAATTTTTCATGTAATAATATAATCCTCGAAACAAAGATAAAATTTCAATTAAGAAGTTTATTTTTCTACCAAAAATAACGAATTTTCAACAAAATTTTGAATTTCGAAATACTGCCTCAAAACAGATTAATTTATTTCCAAATAGTTCAATCTTTAACGAAAAAAGGTCGATTTTAAATCAAAAGGATTAATTTTCTACCAAAACATAAAAATTAAAAAAATTTAATTATTAAGTACAAAAGGTCAATTTTCAATTTAAAATATCAATTTTCAACCAAAAATAGTAGAATCAAAATTTCTTTTAAACAGATTTGTTTTTCTCAAATTGAAAAGGATTTTTTTTAAATAACTCAATCCTTAATGAAAAATATTAATTTTCAACCAATAATATTACGTTTCTACAAAAAATTACGAATTTTCTACAAAAT
>NC_046659.1:47544044-47550575 GCF_010883055.1 Belonocnema kinseyi | reverse complement strand
CTTTAATGTGATAAGTCCAGGGGAAAGTGGGAGACTTAACTAAGCCCGATAATCGAAAATTGGCAGAAATTTGCCTTACAAAGAAGTCTACTGATTTGGTATGAATCGGAATAATAAAACAGTTATTACTAAAAATGTTATGCCATTGATCGCATGAACTGATGTTGGGGAGACTTAACCAAAATTTTCAGGGAAGCGTTTACCGAGTGGCAACGAGCAAAATTGTGATGTAAAAATGCAAAGTTCATTATTTAAAGAATATGATTATCATCAACCTGAGCTACAAAATCATAGGAAATGCTATTCATCAATATTAAATGTAAATTAATCTTTAATAAAACAAAAAAAGCTCATTTGAAATAAAATAGTTCATTTTCTACCGAAAAATAAAGAATTCGTTGAAATCCTATTATAAAAGATTAATTACAGTTTCAGATACAGAACTCATCCCTTGATGTCTTGTATTATTTTATACTAATATTTTGCGACATTCATTAAATATGTATAACATAGAAAAGATAGGCTGTTCATTTATTCTTTTTCATAAAAAGATAAATAGGCGCGCGCAAGACTACTAGTATATATAATTCCCCACTCTGACGCCCCGTACCGCATCTACGTTTATAATATCTTTGCATGTATGCTTAAAATGTTATGAACACTGAATTACCTAATTATATTTAAATTAAAGAGAGCCTAAAAATATTCTATTTATTATTATTTTAAATTTTCGAGACAATAAGTAAATGTAAAAAAATTCTTTTCGTACTTTAGAATTTTAGTCAAATTTCTAAAATTATTTTAAAAAATTAAACTTAAAATTTAAATGAAATTAAGATGAATTAAGAAATTAAATTAATTTAAATTCCAAATAAAATAAAATTTAGTTGAATTTAAAATTTAAATAAAATTGAGCTAAATTCAACATTTAAATGAAATTTAGGTGAATTTAAGAATTAAATACAGTTTAGATATATTAAATTAATTTCTCGTCGGGTTTCTTTTCAGGGAGAAATTTTCTAGATACTAAGTAAATAAGTTTTAAAACAAATCTATTCGTACTTTAAGATTTATTGTAGTGCAATTTTGAAAATTATTTTGTAAAACTAATTTTAAAGATTGAATACAATTTAGATCATTTCAAAAAGTGAATACATTTTAGTTAAATTCAAAATTTAAGTAAAATTTAGTTGAATTTAAGTAAATTTCAGTTAAAATTGTAGATGTTGAATGGTGTTAAATGGTTGTAAATTTAAGTACAATTTAGTTCAATAAAAATGAAACTGTCGTTAAATTTTAAATTTGATTGAATTGAATACAGATATATGTGGGTTGTGTCTTGGCTTCAACAATGGAGAGCATTCTATTCTGTTATAAATTGTAGTTAGAAGAAAATTGTGAATAATACAATAGAGCGGAATTAAACTTCGGCTTTCAATGAAGATCTTAGAAAAGGAGTATACAATTTTTGAAAAAATAAGTGTAACAAAGAAGTGCCAGATCATGTATTTTTTGGTTCGATTCATAATTTTATTCAAATATGAAATTCCTACCAAATTTTTTTTTAATTATGCAAGAAATAAACATGGTTAAAATCGTTTTCAAATAAAAAAAAGGGGTTTTTGCATGATTGTTGTTAATTTTCTTTAAAAAAACCTTTTTTGTTAATGAGGTAATTAATTTATAATGCATAAGCCTTTACAATTTTATAAAAGAAACTGCAAGTTGATCAAATATTTAAATTATTAGAAAATAAATTTATTTACAAACAAATTTAAAAAAGCAAGTTTTTTCATTAAAGGAAAGAATTTAAAATAATTATTTTAGCAAAATCAAAAATTTTGAATTGAATTAAATATGCAAACAATTAAACAAGTAAATGCAAACAAATCCGATATCGACCAGCTGGAAAGTATAGTTTTCTATACATGACCGGTGGAGAACATTTTAAAGTTTCAACTTATTTTTCTCAATAAATACAAAATAAAGAAATAAAGGAAATAATTAAAGGAAACTAAATAAAAAACTAAGGAAACTTATATATTTATTAAAAATAAAATAAAATGAAAACGGCGTCAAATTCTTTTAAAAAATATAGACTATTAAAGTACATTTATAGCATCTGAATTTATAGCATTGGTTTATATTATTTTTCATGATTGCGGTTTAAAAAATGTGATTAGCTCAGATATTAAAACAACAAACAGACAAAAATTATGGCAATTTTTATGTCAAGTTTTAGTATTAAATGCTGATAAAAAAAAATTAAGCGAACTTACATTTTTTCTTAAAGTTAGATTTCTGGAGCAGGGAAAGTGACATTTTGTAAGATTAAGTTACTTCTTATTTCATTTTGAAAATTTCACTTTCGAAAATGCTTCTTACACTTTACATCTGTTAAAAAACTCATATACCACTAAATTCACAAATATTCAAAAAATGCAACATTTCAGAAGACATTTGTCTAGGTCTATAAGGAAATTTAGGAGAAAATTTTATTTATAAGTTTCTATAAGGAAATTTTTTTTCAGAATTTTTATTTCTTTAACCAGAAAAAAATAATGAGGACATATTCAACCAGAATTCTGGTTGATTTAACCAGACAGTTTTTTTAGTTTATTTAAATTTAAATAAAACTTAACTATATCTTCAAATTCACTTTTCTACTAATTTCCAAAAAAATTATAACTTGAATAAAAAATAAAGATTTTAATTTAAATTTGTTATTACTATTTTATACGGACATCTTTGCTACATTTTGGGCATAATTTTTATTTCAAAAAGTCTTTAGAGTTTTCGAATTTCTTCAAGACCTTTTCTACTCAATTAAAATTATTTTTACATTCACTCATAAAGTAAAATTAGATTATTATCATTTTTTGTTTCAAATGCACTATAATTTGGCGTGACCGAATATATGGTTGCTTGTCGCGCCTCTACAGGTATGAGGAGGAACCAATCGGTACATATCGCGCCTCTACAAGTATGTGGCTGAACTAAAAGGAATATATATATGCAAGACCACAAACTTGCCTGCCGCGCTACCTACCGGTATGTGGTGCAACTAATCTCATCTCGTACCTAGGACCTAATATCTTTGGTTAAACCATGGAGAATAGATATAAGGAGAACAATTAGTAATGCATGGGCTTCACCAAAAGCGATCACTTTTCTGTAGTCAGAAGTACGCACATACCCATGTGTAAAATCACACTTACATATAGTTCACAACTTTCCGCGCGTGGCGTGCCAACCGCAATTTTAAAAAAATATGGCCGCCTCCATTGTTTTTTTTTTGACAGGTCGCTTGAACAAATAAATAATTAATAATCAGACAGGATTCTGTGAAATGTTTGTGGAATAAGAAATTATTCGCCATGAAAGAGGTATGTAGTATGTTTATGAAATTACTTTTACCAACACTATGCGTGCGATAGATATTCGACGCGTTCGTAACAGAGACAAGAAGCATACAACTTAATGAAAATCTTATACACTATACTCTTGAAACCACACTTATTGGAAACTTTCGCTTTTATGAAGCGATTTTTAACTTTAACACCCTTGCCTTCATTCACAAACTATTAATTGTTCAATCATTATTTATTTATATTTGACTCGCGTTCACATCGGCGGCCATATTTTTTTAAAGTGCGGTTGGCACGCCACGCTCGGGAAGTTTTTAACTATACGTAAGTGTGATTTTGCACATTTGTGTATGTGCCTACTTCTAGCAACAGAAAAGTGTTCATTTTCAGTTCCACTAGTTTGGTCTCCTTATGTCTATTCTCCATGGGTAAAACCAACCCATGCGAGTCGACACAGCCCGGCCCTGTCCGACTACTGAGAAAAGTAGTTGTCGCTTAAAAGTTCCACTTCGCGGGTAAACTAATACGCCGGGCGGCGCGTCAATCGGCCTGCTCTAGAAAAGCATTGATCTCATGGAAAATTCAATAATTAATATTAAATAAAAAAATTTCATATCGTTTCAGTTAAAAAAATTAAGACCAACAATTCTTTGATGGGTAATTAATAGTTAAAAAATATGAAAGTCATTAAAGTGTAAAAGTATTATTGGAAACAGAATATTTGAAACGTGCTATATATCGCTGGATTTTCAAAATTTCATATATTGCAAGCAACATTTAAATGCGTTTAACAATTTATTTATTATATATCGGTTTATTCTAATGAAATTTCAATATAAAATTATAAAAATTATAACTTTACACATGGTTGTTATCAACAATATGTGTTAAACATGTTTAAATAAGTATGTGAAAAAATGAAAATCCTAAGAGAAAACGAAATATTATAATAAAAAATGTATCAAAATAAAATTATGATATAAATATATTTTAGAAAGTTAAATAACGAAATTAGAAGTTTTAATAGTATCTAAATATTTTCTTCAGTATTATAAATTAGGAATTAAACAATTATGAATGTTATTAATTTAATTTTCAAGAAAGAGAAATTTTTTTGGCTGAATATAAGAAGCCAATCAAAATTGTTCCGTGTAAATATTTCTGTCATTCAAACACATGTTTATTACATAATTTATTTTTATCAAAGAATAAAATACATTTTTTTAAACAATATGCACGTGTAAAAAATGTGAGGGGGGGGGGGTCACAGTGAAAAACGTGTTCAAAATAATACCGAAATCAATATCATTTTGATATGCAACAGAAATGATACCGAATTTAAGAGCATTTTGAACGGCCGAACAGAATGATCGACTTTTGAGATCATAATGATCTGATTCTGGATCATGTATATATTAATCCAAATAGTACATAAATAACATCTTTAACACATGCAGGTATTCATTATCACTTTACAAAACTTAACAACTAATTGTATCAGTCAAGGAACTGAAGGTAAGCTAAATTGATTTCAACTATGGGGTCTTGGATTTATTCGAAAAGAATCTTGGTTTACTTCTTTTTCAATTGACTAGCTTTTTAGTCCTTAATAACTTGGACCTAATTGAGATACTTATCGTTTTATTTTAACAGGGTTTATTGTCTTATTTTGGAACCCATTAGAAACTATAAAAAAAGCTTCAAAATTAATAAAATAGCGGTGGTTTTTCTAAAAATATGAAAAGTTGCTTTAAAAAAACCCCACAATTATATATTTTTCGCCAATTTCGTTTAAAATTGTTAGTCTCATAATAAAGATACCTTGTGAGTTTTATGAGGGTCAAATAACTTTTGTCGCCAGAAGAATTTTTTTTCACATAATCAGATTATTCCAATTCTTCTTGCAAACGAAAGATATGAAATTTTCCTTAAATCAAACTTTTCAGGTCTAAAATGCCTATAAAAATAACCCCTTGGCTTTTTAAGATATTTTGCATCGTTTGCGAGAATAATTCAGCAATGAATTTTTTATTTTAAAAAATAATTCTCCCAGCCTAAAAAAATGGTTTAACCCGCCCAAAGCTGATATGATGTCTTTCTTCTATTAGCAGAAACTTTGTTTAAATATTGGAAAGAATGAAAAGGTGGCATTTACCAGGAAATCTTAAATTTTTCAATCAAACTTTAAGAAACAAAAATATAGTTTCTAGAAAATCCCAAATTTTTATTCTTCCCAATATTTTTGAAAAGTTTCTGCTAATATAAGAAAGTCATTCTATTAGCTTTATGCGGGCTAAACCATTTTTGAAGCCAAAAGAATGATTTTTTTCCTACAAATTTTATTTTCAATTTTCCTCGAAAACGATATAAGGTTTCGCAAAAGAGTAAGGGTTATTTTAATAGAAAGTTTTTAGACTTGCAAAGTAGTAAGATATATTTATTGTGAAACTAAAAATTTTAAACGAAATTGGCAAAAAATATATAATTTTCGGTTTTTTTTAAAGCAAGTCTTAATATTTTCAAAAAAACCTCCGCCATTTTATTAATGACTTCTATTTAAATTGTACTTTAATAATATGTGAAATATAGAATTTCTATAAAACACATACATAACGAGGATATAACCATGTCATCGGGAACCTTCACTTCTCGTTTGTTCTGATCATTTGTTCAGGTAAAAAATTTAGCTCACAAACAAATTGAACACTTTGTAAAGTCCGCTTTTCTTTGCCGGATTTGCATCCCGAATTACACGATCTGCCCTTATAACGAATCATATTCTATGTATCAAAAGATTAATAAAAATGCACTAAATCTCACGATTATCAGCAAAGGTCAGAATAATACATTAAAAACCGTTATTTAACTATTTTAAAAGTTTTTACTCATTAGACTCAATGTTTTTCTGGAGCAGGACGAATGACGCGCTATCTGGTGGCTCCCGGATGAGTTCATCCATCATGTGCAACTTCAATCGACAACAGCTTCTGTACAAAAGGTCGGTGTAATGCCCAAATTTCACCTAGGTTTGCCGTTGATTTATTGAAACGAAAACCATTTAAAGGAACTTATTTGAAATAAGAACACTTAATTTAACATTTGATGATTCACAACCTATTAAAGATGCATTTCCACCATCATTGTCTCAGAGGTCACAAATCAC
>NC_046659.1:47535960-47543944 GCF_010883055.1 Belonocnema kinseyi | reverse complement strand
TTAAAATAATAAATATTTTTTCTAAATTGTTCTTATTCTATAATATCTAAGATATAGTTATAAGTTAAACTTCAAATTCTAATTTGAATTTGAACACACATCCGATCAATCGATATATCGAATCGATATCTAGCTAGTCGATACTAGCTTTCGAGGTACACCTTGTGTAACTAAACGTGTATATTTTGAGGGCTCTAGGACCCGAAAATCTATATCGTTACACCTCCCCGCCTAATTAAAAGGCTGCTACAGGGTGGAGAGAGCCTTTTTCTCAAACGTCATTCGCGTTCGTGAATGTGTTTACATTTTCTAAGTTTGCTAAGTGTCAAATTTCAAGAGTTAATTTACGATTTTTCAAGTGCTTAGGATTTCCCGTGAGTTATTCAAAAGGACCATTCATGCTCTAGTTTCCAATAAATCAATTCATCCAATTATAAGAAGAGAATGAGGAAATCAGTTTTCAAATATTCAAATGAGACAAATAAAATGCGGCAAACTAAAATTAAGAGAAAAGAAAATGATAAATCTTAGACTAATTCGAAATTTAAAATAAGGTTAAAGAAATAAAATTTTAATGTAGTCTCATACATATATTTTATATACTATCTCTTCCTCAAAATCACAACAATGAGAGAGCGAATATAAAATGTAAATTATTCATCAATTAATATAATTTATAAAAAATTAACATAAGTTTTTGTTTCTTAAATATATTTATATATAAAAAAAGGAATGCGTGATACTTAAAGTCTAAGATACATATTTTTGAATTTTGAAATAAGTTTCATTGAATTTAACAAACTGCTTTTTTTAATTTATCCTCATGTGTTTCTATAAAAATTGTGCCTGAGAAAGAAACCTCTTTTTTAACAAAATAATACTTTGTATATAAAAGGGGAATGGCGTCTCGAACATCCTCCACCTGGTTCACCTCGACCCAAAAGAAAATTCCAAAGGATGGTTCTGTTTGATAATTTACGACCTGGAACCTGACAGGTGACTCTAAGTCCATGGGGTTGACAACGATCTCGAGCACGCTGTAGGCATGCCAGCCCACATGATGCCATCCTGACTCCTGGATAACCTGAAGGCAAATCCAGCATCTTCCGACAGGAAAATTAAAAAACGGCACAGATCCACACCCTTCAGAAGGACAAGGAGCAAAAAAGTTTGAAATTCCGACGAAATGGAGAGTCATCATTTCCCATTGATGACGAATTGGCAGAAATCCTTGTTGGGCACAGTTAACACACCTCCAAATCCAACCCTCAAGACCTTGGGCTACCAAAACCTGACCAAATACATGTCGAATTCGTGAGTTTTCCGCTGATAGTAAATTAATCACTTCCTCAGAGAGATCGTTATTTCCTTAAATAGAAAATATTCTTTGATTTTCAGGAACGTCAACTTCAGGAATGATGTCTGGGAGGCACAAGCAGTTCCAGTGCTGGTCTTAAATCCCGGATTTTTAAAAATTTCTCTAAAAAATAATTCAGAGCACAATACGCCAACAGGGAGATGAGAATTATTTCAATCATTTTGACAAAATCACAACACCAGTTCACTTTTATACAAGGAAAATAAAAGAAAACGAAAAGAATTTTCGTGTTCCAGAATCAATGAAAGATTCGATAGGAATGAAGATTTGAACGAGCTTCACCGGTTCTGTAGTGGGGGAAAAGAACCCAACTTTTCGGAATACCAATTGCAGGTAAAAATTGAAATTACCAACTATCAAAATTATTAATATTTTTTTGAAATAATTCAAACAGTTTCCTTCTCAATTTTAATATTGTTTTTTGTTTCTCTTTTTTTTTGGTTTGACTTGCATAACCTCAATTCGAGACTGACATGCGCAAGCCCTCACTCTCCACATTTTTTGAAATTTCTTTGCATTAACAAAAATAATTTTCACTACTGTTTGGTAAAATATATTTACAAAATACAAACAATTTCGTATTGACGCTTAATAGCTTTTAAATTTCTCACCTCCTTCTTAAATTTCTCGTGAAAAATGTGATTTATATGTATGTATACTCTAGAAGAAAAGAAGATTTTTAAAGCCGACGTTTCGACGAATGTTTCTATTCACCTAAGTTGTATGTTTTTTATTTTTTTTTAAATTTCATTATGATTATTATGTACATGATATTTTTGTATTCAAATTTAATTTTTAATTATAAACTACTTTTATCGATTATAGTTTTCAAAATTGCCTCATTTCCAAAATGACTCTTAGAAGAATAATTTCCATTTTTCAAAATTTGTTTGATTTTACAATGACAAAACTCGAAATCCATTTTGTTATTTTAATCTTAATCTTCCACGGATGGATATGAATTGTGTCTCAACTTACCTAATGGATAATTTTAGTCTTTTTAGGGCTAATCCTTATAAGAGCGTTACGCTCACCTATTAATTCTTCTAAAACATATGGTCCATCATAATATGGTGAAAACTTTTTGTATTCCCTTTCATTAATTTCCAAATATACCTAACTTCCAACCTTAAAGTGCTTAGGATTAGTTTTCCTATCATAATATATCTTATACTTTTCTTTTGCTTTTAGGAGTCTTTCGTGAGCCAGCGAGTGCACATTGTCATGCCTCAGAAAGAGTTCCTGGAAATGCATCGTATACGTCTTATCAGGCGCATTTGGAGAGAAACTTGTTGGAAGATTAGCCTCTCTACCATAAACTAGAGTGAAGGAAGCAAAGCCTGTTGCTTCGTGAACATTCAAATTATAAGAGAAAACTGCAAATCGAGTCCAATCATCCCAGTCAACTTTTTCTTCGAAACTTCTGAGATATTCAATCAAGGTATGATGACTTCTTTCTAAAGATCCCAGATTCTGCGGATGATAAGCAGATGATTGGATCTTTTTAATTCTAAATATTTTGCAAAAAACCTTGATTACTTTACTAACCAAATTAGCACCCTGATCACACTGTATTACCCGCGGGCAACCATACCACGTAACAAATTCTTCGGCTAAAACTCTGGCTATAGTGACTGAATCAGTATCCTTTAAAGGTACTGCATCACAATATTTTGAAAATACACATTGAATCGTAAGGATATGTGTATAACCCCTAGAAGTAACTGGAAGAAGTCCTACAAGGTCAATTTGAATCTTTTTAAATGCTTCTTTGGGAGTGTCAGTTATCAACATTGGTTGACGAGTTTTCCTTCTAACCAATTTATTTCTCGAACAATTTTTACATGAACCAACGATTCATCTAACGTTTCCCCTCATATTATCCTAATAATATTGAGATCTAAGCGTCCAATAACATTTTGCGGAACCTTTATGTCCACCTCCAGCAGACTTGTGAAATTCTTTGATTATGTCATTTCTTTCATGACGTGGTGGAATAATTATTTCACCGGAGCAGATGACAACTAATATTTCAGACCCGACAAAATGCTGCTGAAACATTTGCTCAATCGAGAGCCAAGAGATCTGATTCAAATCGTTTCCCTTCTTTGAAATGTTCATGCTCTTGACATTGAGAGTATTTATTGCATTTTTGATGCAATAATTGCACTAGATATGTGATTCAAGAAAAGCTGATCATCATACTTATTCCTCAGAATCAAAGCAAAAATATACCTATTGTTTCGGGTGAAGACTACTACTTCACCTAATTTAGGATTACTTTCTAGGAAATCTTTAACTCGGAAGAGATTATGACTCACGAATTCTTTATTAGTTTCAGACATCTTCGAACCATCGGCTGAGAGAAAATGAGCAATATGGCCTTTACCCATATAAATGTTATCATTACTGTATGATACACACGCGTCTGAGATGACCAATGCAGGAGTTTTTTGAAGAACAGCAGCAATGTTCTTACCATTGTGTTTGCCTTCCATTTCCTGAAAAGCGCACAATTCACTTTGCGTCTTTACGACAGAAGAATTTCGTCCAACGCCCGCACCCCACAACTCATTCAGAGCCGATGATGATGTGGACATCAAGGGCTTCTGCTTTTTGGGCACCTGAGCTAAACCATTTTGAGCCGATGAAGGTATCTTAACTGGGTCCTTAAGGTCTTCATCAGATGAAGCCATTAGACTGTCATCAATGAGAGTTGAATCTCTCGATTCCGGTTTGGAATCCTTATCTTTAAAAGGACCACCTAAACTACCGGGGTTAACGCGTTTCCATCCCCACGAATCTGGACCAAAATGCTGCAGTGCATTGGAGATTTGATAATTCTGAGAGATTGTGTCTGGATTATTCATTTCACTATTCACAACAATCCCAGTAACGTTACTTTCCGCTGCTCTGACATCTAGAGCCTCAAAACAAGCAAACACTCGCTCCATTAACTCTTCTGGTTCAATCTCGTTATCAAAAGCTGGAAGTTACACAACAGCTATCAGCTTTGAATCGTAGGAATCCAAAGTAGATAATAAAGGGCCCCTATCATTCAGTGGATTTCTTGACAAAGCATCATCGTTGGAATTCACTTTTCCAGGCTTATACACAATCACGTAATCATACTCACTCAGTTTGACTCGCCATCTAGCCAACCTCGAGACAGGATCCTTAATGCTATCCAGACAAATTAAGGCCCTATGGTCAGTAACGAGGACAAATTTGTGACCATATAAGTAAGGCCGGAAATAGTTGACGCAGAAGACAATAGCAAGAAGTTCCTTCTGTATTGTAGAATAATTTATCTCAGCTCCTTGAAGAGTCCTAGAGGCAAAAGCGATTGGCCAGTCCTGACCAATCTTACCCTGACTGAGGACACCTCCAAGAGCATAATTTCAAGTGTCTGCTGTCAATAAAAATAGTTTTGAAAAGTTAGGATACTGGAGCAATGGTTCGGAACAGATTTTATCACGCAGGATCTCAAAAGCTTCTTGTTCTACAGATGCCCAACGAAAATCAGTGCTTTCCTTCAAAATTTGAGTAAGTGGTTTAGCCACTTTAGCGAAATCTGGAATAAACCTCCTATAGTAACCTACAAGCCCCAAGGACTGTTTAATATTTTTCTTTTCTCTTGAAATAGGAAAATTCTTTATAGCTTTATTTTTTAATTTTTTTTTTATTTTTATTTATTATTTTTTTTTTTTTATTTATTTATTTTATTACATTTTTCGAGAATCTGGTTTCACCTCTTTTTGGGTGATAATATGTCCCAAATATAATATTTCTTTTTTCAAGAAATTCCACTTTTGAGGGTTCAAAGATAACCCCGATGTTCCTAAACGACCTAAAACAGCTTTTAATTTTTGACTGTGATCAATAAGTGATGAGGCATAGATGACAATGTCATCCATATAAACAAATAGATCAATTCCTTGTAAATCAGTCAGAACTTGGTCCATCACCCTTTGCAAGGTAGCAGGGGCATTTTTAAGTCAAAATGACAATCTATTGAACTCGAAATGAGAGAATGGAGTAGAAAAAGCAGTTTTTGCTTTGGATTCGGGATCCATGGGTATTTGATGGAAACCTGATGCTAAATCCTTAACAGAAAAATATTTAGCTCCTCCTAATTGATCTAATATCTCTGTTATTTGCGGTAAAGGGTAAGAATCACTAATGGTTTTTTCGTTCAATCCACGATAATCAACCACCATTCTCCATTTTTTATTACCATGAAGATCTGGTTTTTTGGGAACGAACCAAACAGGAGAATCATATGGGGATACTGATGGTCGAATTATTCCATCTCGAAGATATTCTTTAGTTTTTTCCATAATCACTTTTTTATGAATAGGTGGATGAAGATAATTTTTTATGTTTACCGGTTTATTATCAGAAGGGACAATCTTATGGGCAACAACATTAGTTGATCCCAATTTGTCACTAGGAAGATGAAATTGCTGAGAATAATAAAAAAATATTGGGAAGAGACTTCCTTTCTCTTCATTATTTAAATCAGAAAGAATCACACTTTTCAAAATTGCAGCAAATCTAGAAGCCTGTTTTCTTTCATCAGCAGAAATTTTAGAATCCTCAGAATCAATTTCAAAATATTCTTCAAGTTCAACTGGTGGTATTGTTAGATTTATTTGCTGATTATTGGAATTTATAAAGAAGATGTTAACAGTTCCGTTTTCATTAAAAATCCAAGACTCACCAGCAAAAATTCCAGGGCCAAACTGAATTCTAAGTATGTAACCTTCTTTTAATTTAGTATCTTTTAATCGAATTGTTACTAATTTCTTTTTTGTTGCAGGTAAACTGATTGTCCTATGGAAGTCAAACGGAAAATTAATATTTCCTATTTGAAGACAGTCACTTTCAAAATGTACAATGGCGTTATGTTTTTTGAGGAAAGGAATACCACGGATACCTTCTTACGGAATGGGAAATGATTTTGACACAACGAGGAAAGAAGCTTCCAGACCCCTTATGATCAACCTGATCTCATCGATAGTGGAAACCATCTCCGGGCCTATTCCAACCAAATGAATTATTCGATTTTTATTTATCCAAACCGTGGGACTCACCACATTTTCTTTAATTAAGTTTATTCCAGCACCAGTATCAATTAAAAAGCTCATCTTATTCTTTGAAAAAGAACAATTTTCAAATTGTACTGTCGCATTTAGACCGAATTCATTAAACTGTCCGAGTGAGAGGATGATGCGCTGGGTTGAGAGGGGTTTACACTTGGAGTCGTCTGGCCTTTCGTCAGACAACCTGCCTCGAAGTTTAAATGACTCACATTTGATTTTTGTCTAAACTTAGACCGTTCCCTTTCATGCCTTCTTTTAATGTTACAATTCTTTACAGAATGGTTATTTCGATAACAATAACTACAATCTGTACACCCTTTGTCTTTTACATTTCTTTTAATCTTTTTTGGAAATTTCGCTTATAATGCCCAAATTCTTTACAATGACAACACTGCACAGACTCTAAATTTCGTACGGGCTTAGTATCATCTTCTACTCGCATATGAGCTACTCTCTTTAATATATCTAGCCCTATTTTATTCTTTAAATTAGATCCCGATGAGGTAGATGGAATGGAGCCAGACAGAGATCCATGAACTCTTCCCCAACATTTCACTTTTTGATCGGCTTTAATGGCTAATGATATACCATCCAATTTCCTATTCGGAGCCATGTTACAAAAATTTTTTTTTCAAGACTTACTCTTTTGACGACAATCTTTTGGAGACAAATAATCCAATTAATAGTGCAGAATAAAATTCACAACACTGTTGACCTTAATATTTCACATTTATTCACTCAATTCTTCATCCTTCCAGGAAGATTTTCTGAATTGCTTGAGTTTTCTGGATCCTTCAGGAATTTCCTACGAGTAGTTGTTATTAATTTCCCTGCGGTTGATCCCAAGGTGCCATACACTCTTCCGTTTCGGGCAGGTAACTCAGCATCAATTTTTTATTTTCCACATTCAGGTAAGGATTTTCTTATTGAAAAATTATTTTATCCTTTTAAGCCTACGGTTATTGAGGAATAGTTTGGTGGTCTCTATTTAACCGTTAGCAACCTTGGTGCAATTGTCGACACCCTATGCTACCGGAAGTAAAACCACCCCAAAAAAAACCCTGGTAGAAGATTGCGGCTTTTATTTCTAATGTTTATTGTTATAAATTGATAATCCTGTTCTATTCATTTTTCAGATTCAAAAGACAGCACCTTTTATCTGTGGAGTAGTCTCCTTTGTGGTAAGAGGAACAGCCTTGGATTTCAATCAGTGAGTCAGTAGTCCAGTGACCCAGTTTTTCTTCAATTTATTTAATTTATTCCTTTATGGTGCAACATATCTCACCGCTGTCACCAATTGTAATACCCAAATTTCACCGAAGTTTTCTATCGACAATTCAGTGCTCTCTGATTTGACATCTGAACGGGATCGTCGATTCGTTGAAACGAACACCATTTGAAGGAACTTATTTGAAATAAGAACACTTAATTTAACATTTGATGATTCACAACCTATTAAAGATGCATTTCCACCATCATTGTCTCAGAGGTCACAAATCAC
>NC_046659.1:47534113-47535860 GCF_010883055.1 Belonocnema kinseyi | reverse complement strand
TTTTTTATACATAAAATATCGGTCTCAAACTTTGAGAAATGCAAGAGTCGAAAGAAAACTACGTTTAAGTACAAAGCTTAATAATAAAAGATGTAAAAAAAAATACGAACCCTCTAGAGCCTCGTCTGGTGGCCGCCAGGTTTCGTATTTTCGTGTGCAAGATTACCGGCTGATGGCGTTGGAATTCATTGTTGAAATATATTTTTTTACATCTTTTATTATTAAGCTTCGTACTTAAACGTAGTTTTCTTTCGACTCTTGCATTTCTCAAAGTTTGAGAACGATATTTTATGTATAAAAAAAGTTCGAACGTTCAAAAAATCTTGAGGTTCAGAAAAAAGATGAAATAATTTTCAGTGAAGTTCCTACCAAAATGCAGTACCTAAACGTACTTTATTGTACTCTAATACATTTCCCAAAGTTTCAGCTTGATATTTTATTTACAAAAAAAGTTCTTAGGTTCAAAAAAACATTCAGTGAACTGAAAAACTGTCGTCGGTAATATAGGTATTTAGCTGTGTCACATGCCCTTAATTGTACTTTTTCAATAAAAAAACAATGCTCGAAGTTCTAATAGAAATGAAAATTTTCTTTTGGGAGTCAAAAACGCTCCTTTAAAGTTTCATTTTAAATAATCCTTCTCTGCATCGTAGATATAGCTAACAATCTTATAAACAAAGCAACAATAATATATATTGTTGTTACAACATATTGCAAATACATTCCCATTAATGTGTTGTTACAACATATTGCAAATACATTCCCATTAATGTATATCAAATATTATTTGGTCAAATTGTCAAGAAATTTACCGTGACTAAGAAAATAGAGAAAAAGCCCATTTTTAATATTTCTGTGTACATAGCATTTATCGCGTCACGAAGTGCCATATTGACTTCCCGGATTCTGTTTTTTTTTGCTTATATTTATTTATATTTTTGATTGTTCACTTCTCACAGTCATACGTGTTGTGATACACTCGTTTTTAAGGGTTATTTAATGCTATGATCATTAGACATTGATAAAAGAATGTCATTCATATTTTCTGGAGCAGTACTTTAACTGCTTCATTTGAAACTTTATTGTTATAATTATAGCAAAAAAAAGTTGAGGTAATTTTTAATAAATTTTTTGTATAACTTTTTCATTATAACTTAAGTACATTTAACTGCGCTTTGAAAAACAATAAAACTTCACACATAATAGTACATTTTAAATTTGGAAAAATTCAGAAATTGTAAAAATTTTTTTTTTAATCTAAAACAGAAATAAACTTGAATTTAATTTTTTTAAATGATATATAGTTAAAATTATATTTATTTATGTATTTGATAAGTTGTTACATGATAAAATAAAGTCAATTACAAATAGTAGAAAATTTAAGAATGAAAGCATACTTAAAAAATGAACATTATTAAATGTACGAGGGTAGTTCAATAAGTCCTTAGAATGAAGTATAAAAACAATTTTTTTTGGGTAAATTTTTTTTTATTTTTCAACATAATCTCCTTGGAGCTCTATACAGTTGGTCAATCGCTTTTCAAGTTTTTTCAATCCTTCAGAAAAGTGCGTTTTCGGAAGTTCCTCAAAATAAGCACTTACAGAAGCAATGACGTCTTCGTTGTCTGGAAATCTCTGTCCAGCTAGCCATTTTTTCAAGTTTGGAAATAAGAAAAAGTCACTGGGGGCTAAATCTGGTGAATACGGTGGGTGTTTGACCAATTCGAATTTTAGTTCTTCAATTTTA
>NC_046659.1:47499585-47534013 GCF_010883055.1 Belonocnema kinseyi | reverse complement strand
CATATATCTAGTCGGGAGTGGTGCTGACTGAAATCAGATGATTTGGAGCGATTCGCGCGCCATATGTTGGTCATTCTAAGGACTTATTGAACTACCCTCGTAGTAAATGAACTATTGTAGTAATTAGTATCAGTTTGATAAATAATACCTTGTAATTGATAAAACGATGTTAAATTTATGCTTTGCAGAAATCAAAGAAGAGAAAAAAGCATCTAGCGGGCCTATTATATCATTTTAAAAAATTAAATTCCAGTTTATTTCTGTTTTAGATTTAAAAAATTTTTTCTACACTTTTCGAATATTTCCAAATTTAAAAAGTACTATTATATGTGAAGTTTCATTATTTTTCAAAAAGCAGATAAATGTACTTAAGTTACAATGAAAAAGTTATACAAAAAATTTGTTAAAAGTTACCTTAACTTTTTTTTGCTATAATTATAACAATATAGTTTTAAATGAAGCAGTTAAAGTACTGCTCCAGAAAATATGAATGACATTCTTTTATCAATGACTAATAGCTTAATACATATGATTAAATATGCATATGAGTGTAATTCAAGTTTTGAAGAATCCTAATTTAAAACCAACGACATTAGCGACCGACGCCTCATCGTACCTAATAACTGTGATAAAGTTTTTAACAAAATATTATCCCGCACGTAGCCTCAAATTAGTATACCACTATTACATTTTTGAACAAAAGCTTCATGTTTTTCGTGCACAGATCCTAATGAAACTCAATACAATTCGTAAATTTAAAATAAACAAAAAATCTATAACCCCATACAGAAAATCATTTACGGCGAATCAAAGTGAAAAATTACGAAAAAATACACCTTTTATTAACCGGTCACTTTTCACTTAATGTAAATATTTTGGAAACTCTTTAATTACCTTTATATTTATCCAATTTCAATTTACTAAATTAAAAACAACTGATAGTTTTATTCAAATTTATTATATTTATTATTTTAAAAATTATTTTAAGTTTTTCTTTGTCGATGATTCGGAGCCTGCATGACACGCCACCAACCGTATACTTTTGGTACAACTTAGTCAACGCACCCTGCTTTCTAACTACGCACACGACCCTCTTTCGAGCAAAACCATCTGCTGTGCACAAACTATAGAGTTTTAGTTGAAATGACATTCAGGTGAATTGAGATTTAGTTCCATTGTATAGCAACCGGTAGAGGTCTATGCGTAACCGAGTTCGTAAGAATATTGAATCGAACGACCCGCGCCAAGAGTTGAGTCGGTGCGCTTTTCACATGCGCCATCCATTCTCTTTCTTGCTCTCTCTTCAATCCCCCATTTCCGCTATTTTTCAGTAAATTTAAATTTCACACTTTCGCGCGACAATATTCGTGCTAGGCCTGCTTTGCCTGACAAAAAATGTGTGACGACAGAAAAATGATGTCAGGGGTGCTATTCTCGAGTATCGTTCTAATATTTTAGAATGCTAAAATGGCTGATTTTAGCATTGTTGGCGTAAATCGGTATTCTCGAGTTAGAATTGATGGTTAGCATGATTAAATTTTAGAACACTTTACAAAGAGTGGGTCTATACCACTCTAAACGAGAAATAGAACGCTAAAGAAGCGAGAAAGCGATAGATTTTTCTAAAATTAACCGCGAAACGAAACACGTCATACGTAGAAGAGAGAAACATAGCCTAAAATTAACATCAAAAGGAAATACGTGACAACACGTATGCCCCCGGGAAGGGAAAAAACACAAATATTAATTAATTGTAATAAGCGCAAGACAAGAAATATAACGCTAAAGGGCGAGAAAGTAAAAGATTTTTGTAATAAATAAACTCGAAACGAAATACAACCCACGTAGAAGAGAGAAACATAGCATTAAATAACCCTTAAAAACGAGTGTATCACAACACGTATGACTGTGAGAAGTGAACAATCAAAAATATAAATAAATATAAGCAAAAAAAAAACAGAATCCGGGAAGTCAATATGGCACTTCATGACGCGATAAATGCTATGTACAAAGAAATATTAAAAATGGGCTTTTTCGCTATTTTCTTAGTCAAGGGAATGTATTTCCAATATGTTGCAACAACAATATATATTACTGTTGCTTCGCTTATGAGATTTTTAGCTATATCTACGATCACCATTAAGAGACTATGTATATTCAATTTCATATACCGTGTATTGATCATTTATAAGAAAAGTAAGATATTTACACTTTTATACAAATTAAAAACAATTTTGGCAGTAATTGTCAATTATAAATTAATAAACATAATATATTCTCTTGAAAATAAATATAAATTGCATCGTTTTTTTATTGAAAAAGTAAAATTAAGCAAATAGTTAAGAAACCTAATGCCCAAGTACCACCGCAATTACGTTAGAGTTCTAACATTCACAACGAATTTGAGACAAAATTCCACCAGTACCTTGGCACTTGAATTATAGGGAAAAATTAAGTTGAATTTAAGGTTATTGGTTTATTTTTTAAATTTGATAACATTAGAAGTCATCTAGACTCTAGTGACCCAACATACCCCCCCCCCCCACCCCACCCCACGTTTTACTTTCTTCGGTACTCGCTACGGCATTAGTGCATTTACCGCTCCAACTTCAAAATACACCTCGGCATATTTTAAATTTATTTCCAAAAACTATGGATTGCAATAATGAAACTTTCATAAAAATAAAACTACGAAAAAAGTTAAGTCTTATGGAAATTCAATTAAAAAATTTTTTATAGCCGGCATATTAAATTAAAACATAAAAATTAAGTAATGAAAAAATGTTAGATAAGTATTATTAGGATTTTAAATATATATTTATGAATTATTTTATTATATTTGTATTTTACTTTTACAGAATATTAACTAATGGATTTTTAAGAATTTAAGTAATATTTAAATTTATATTTATATTCAATACGCCAATATTAACATTTTTGGCTTTGAAAAATTCGGTTTTATTGTTTTTATTTAGTTTATTTTATAACAAGTTAAAATAGTCTTATCTTCTAATCTAATGATTTTGAAACTTTTACGAACATGTTTTTTTTCAACTTGAAGCTTTACAACTGGAGCATACAATTGTCCGAAGAACAATTATTTTTTAGTGATAGAAACTGTTGTCTTAACACGGAGAACATTCTTATGTTTATAAGAAATCTTTTAAATTCTAAACCTTAATCTTACACTTTTAAGAATATTATCACGGTTTAAGTTTCATAACTCAAGCACATAAAAGCAATAAATAGAATATATTTGTACAAAGTACAAGATCCCTTTTCAAGATAGGAACTATACAGTCTTAATACGTAGAACATCCTTATTTTTACGGTGAAATTTTAAAAACTGTAACAATTTTTAAATTCAGTATCAAATACTGAATATTTTTTTGCGTTTCAAATACTCCTTCTAAATACAAATATAACCCTACCACACACGTAGAACATTCTTATGTTTATAATAAACCTTTTAAAACCATAACATTTCTAAAACTCAGAAACAAATGTTCAGCAATATTTTTGAATTTGAAATTTTATAATTCAGCCGAATAGAATAACTAAAAATAATTGAGCAAACTACAAGATTCGTTTTTCAAACGTTACGAACAAAATAATATTTTTAAATTCTCATAAATTCCCAAAGAGCAAATCCATCAAAAAAATTCTTGGTCATATTCCCGTACTCTCGGATATATTCTCGTTGACATAAACTTTTTAGAATCTAGTGCCGACACTATCAGCGCGACGACAGGGGAAGGCTTAGTTTGGGAACCAGCAACGCGAGGCGCTAGTGCCACTAACCAATATTTCACGATAGAAAATATTCTTGACAGTGTAAGTGAGTGTAAGCAAAGATATTAGGTCCTAGATACGGCATGGGTCAGTGGTGGGGACGACCGATATATATATATCTAACTACATTTTCGAGTATATCGAGGTGCTGCCCTCTTCAACTTTTCACCGTTTCTATGACAACCGCGTCCTCCTAGCACGTCAGCGGGCGAGGTGGGGCGCATACCGAAAGTTGTTGAATTCCAAACGGAACGTGATTTTCTGTTTCTCGTTCTCGCGTTCGCCTTCGCCACCACTATAGCAATCTTTGCTACAGTTGAGTCGGTTGGCTGGCTCTGTACGGCCTGTACGCTAAAAATGATATGAACACTGATTTTATATTTTATTATTATTATTACACCATTAAGCAATTTCCTTTCGGGGTAGGCGTGACTCACTCGATAGGGGAAAGGAGTAGTGTGTGGAAGGGATAGAGATTTTTCAGATTGATCCAGAATTCTCGTGCTATTTAAGTAAATAACACGTTCGTTCCGCAACACTGCTCCGACCCAGGTTGCTGATCAACCTCTCTAGCAATCACCCCAAGCGAAGAACCTCACGAAGTCGTTATGTAGGGTTCCCCACTTCGGTCCATTAGTAGCCAAAGTCTTCGTTTCAGGCGTCAATCACTCTACTGACACTCTTTTTATTAACTATTTGCCGCCATACTTTCCTGTCCTGGCATACTTCTCTAGCTTCTTTTATGTCCACGCATTTTTTCATGCAGGCTCTCGTGTTTCTGTGACTTCTTATGTCTCTTCTAACTAGGGTCTCATTCACACATTCTAACCATTCCTTCCGCGGTCTACCTCTGGGCACGCTGCCATTAACTTTACCTTGATAAACTTATTTCATTAGTCGTTCATTTGGCATTCTCTCAACATGTCCGAACCATTTTAACCCATTTCTTTCCCATGTGTCTACTAGCGTCTCTTCTGCATCACATTCTTTTAGAATTATTTCGTTACTTACTTTGTCCAACAGGGTTTTCCCGCATATTATGCGCATGAATCTCATGTCAATTGCGTTAATTTTACTCTTATCTTTTTCTTGATAAGTCCATGTCTCGCAACCGTAAAGTACAGTCGGTACAATAATTATATTCAAATTAAAGAGAGCCTAAAAATATTCTATTTATTATTATTTTAAATTTTTGAGACAATAAGTAAATGTAAAAAAATTCTTTTCGTATTTTAGAATTTTAGTTAAACTTCTAAAATTATTTTTAATTTTAATTAGTTAAATGCAACAAAAAAACTCAGGAAAGTAATTAGGACTCATAGTTCTAAAGTTTTTGGTTTGAAACTTTTCAGAAGTCGACAATGTCAAAATATAAAAGAAAGCGTTTAAACTTCAGCATAACTATTTTGCATGGAAATACTTTAGTATCTCACAATTTTATTTCAAATTAGAAGTATGTTTGCAATGAAATAATTATAAAAATTATTCAGTTTCGAAAATTGGATTATAACTTCAAAGTCTTTGAAATTAAAAGGTTTCACATGAGAGAAATTTGAAATGAAAACAATTAAAATTATAGTGTAATTATTTTCTTTTAGAAGCGTAAGAATAAAATAATAATTATTAAAAGAAACTAGTTTATAAATTTAAAATTCAAAATTTCAGTATTTGTAAAATTTCGAATATTCTTCGAGTATAACCTGTCAATTCAAATTATTTAATTTTAAACGTTTTAAATGAGATCACTTATGGTTCGGGAATACATTTTTTCAGCTTTAGGATATAAATAATTTAAAGCTGCAATAAGCAGATTATTCGATGTCAAACCTCGTAAAGAATTGGAATTAATGTAAAGCCTTTGAAATCGAAAACTTTGTATTAAGAGAAGAATTTTAAATTGAAAGGTTTTAATATATTTTCAATTTAAAACATTCAAATTGAGTAATTTTATAAACAGAAATTTCAAGAATTATATTATTTGAAATGTTTTCATAGAGTTGATAAATTGAAAATTGAAATGCAGAATTCTAAATGTTTGTATTTGGGTATTATCAGATTTTGGAGGCCATTAATTTAAGCTTAATCAAGTTAGAAGGCATACAGTTGTCAATTTTACGATATAACCAAATTAAATTTCAATGTTAACATTTTTAATTGTTTAGGATTTGATTCTTAAATTCAGAATTTGTTCAATGCTTTACATTTTTAATTTTACACTTTCAAAACTTTTTGTTTAATTTGAGTCATCGAGAAAAAATATTACATTTTAGTAGACACGATTTAAGAAGTAAGAAAAAAATCTTGATTGGAATATATTGATTTTTGAAGAACAAGAAGCTTTAAGCATCATAACGCTAGGCGTAAATAATTTTAACGTATCTTCCTTTTTAATTTAATAAACTCAATATTAAAATGAAAGTTTTAATATTGTCAGAAATAAATATTCACTTTAACTGCAAGTACCTAGATGACAGTATTGTCTTGTCATGTTCATTGTAATTTTTACATTATGTCTAATTGTCTACTGTGTTATGAATTACGGTTAGAAGAAAGTTGTGAATAATATAATAGAGCGGAATTAAACTTCGGTTTTCAATTAAGATCGTTGATAAGGAGTATACAATTTTTGAAAAAATAAGTCTGACAAAAAAGTGCCAGATCATGTATTTTTTGTTTCAATTCATAATTTTATTCAAATATGAAATTCCTTCCTAATTTCTTTTTAATTATGCAAAAAATAAACATTGTTAATATCTTTTTCAAATAAAAAGTGGAGTTTTTTGCATGATCGTTGTTATTTTTCTTAAAAAAACCTTTTTTGTTAATGAGGTCATTAATTTATAATGCATAAGCCTTTACAATTTTATAAAAGAAACTGAAAGTTAATCAAATATTTAAATTATTAGAAAATAAATTTATTTACGAACAAATTTAAAAAAGCAAGTTTTTTATTAAAGGAAAGAATTTAAAATAATTATTTTAGCAAAATCAAAAATTTTTAATGGAATTAAATATGCAAACAGTTAAACAAGTAAATGCAAACAAAAGCTTAATCGACCAGCTGGAAAGTATAGTTTCCTATACATGACCGGTGGAGAACATTTTAAAGTTTCAACTTATTTTTCTCAATAAATACAAAATAAAGGAAATAATTAAAGGAAAATAAATAAAAAACTAAGGAAACTGATATATTTATTAAAAATAAAATAAAATAAAAACAGCGTCAAATTCATTTTCAAAATATAGACTATTTAAGTACATAATAGTTCTGTTAATTTATAGCATTGGTTTATATTATTTTTGATGGTTGCGGTTTAAAAATGTAATTAGCTCATATATTAAAACAACAAAAATACGAAAATTATGGCAATTTTTATGTCAAGTTTTAGTATTAAATGATTATAAAAAAAAAATTAAGCAAACTTACATTTTTTCTTAAAGTTAGATTTCTGGAGCAGGGAAAATGACATTTTGTAAGATTGAGTTACTTCTTATTTCAATTTGAAAAAATGGTTCATATTTATAACATGGTCTTAGCTAGACTGTAGAAGCAAGCCGTAATTTCCTTTGACTTTCGAAAATGCTTCTTACACTTTAAAGCTGTTAAAAAACTCATATACCACTTAATTCACTAATATTTTAAAAATACAACATTTCAGAAGACATTTGTCTAGGTCTATAAGGAAATTTAGGAAAAAATTTTTTTTATAAGTTTTTATAAGGAAATTTTTTTTCAGAATTTTACTTCTTCAACAAGAAAAAAACAGTAAGGACATATTCAACCACAGTTCTGGTTGATTTAACCAAACAGCTTTTTTAGTTTATTTAAATTTACATAAAACTTAACTGTATCTTCAAATTCACTTTTCTAATAATTTCCAAAAAGATTATGACTTGAATAAAAAATAAACTTTTTAATTCAAATTTGTTATTACTATTTTATACTAACATATTTGCTACATTTTGGGCATAATTTGGATTTCATAAAGTCTTTAGAGTTTTCGAATTCCTTCAAGACCTTTTCTACTCAATTAAAATTATTTTTCCATTCACTTATAAAGTAAAATTAGATTATTACCATTTTGGATTTCAAATGCACTATGATTTGGCGCGACCGAATATATAGCTGCCTGTCGCGCCTCTACAAACATGTAGCGGAACCAATCGGTACATGTCGCGCCTCTACAAGTATGTGGCCGAACTAAGAGCAATATATATATGCAGGACCACAAACTTGCCTACCGCGCTAACTACCGGTATGTGGTGCAACTAATCTCATGCCGTAGCTAGGACCTAATATCTTTGGTGTAAGTGGGATCGGTGAAGAGTGTGCTGTGTCTTACTATACTGTATAAATTCACTTGTTCTGAACTTATCTTCTGGCAAAGATATTTTACCTTGATGCGGCAAGGGTCTAGTTAGGCCACATGTCACGAGAGGGGCGCTATCAGCGATTTTGTGACTTCGTTTTTTTCCGGTACTTTTCGGCTAAATTCGGCAATGTCGCTACATTTAAACGGATTATTTTGACCACATGCCACGAGACAGCGCAATAAACTCTGCTTTGTTTGAGCGGGAATTTGAAATTTTTTAATTATTATGGATTATTGATTTATTCTCCAGGACCGAAAGTCACTTTTCTTCATTTGAACATATTCTTAGTATATGTAATTTATTTGTCATACTTAAAAAATTAGAAGATTGTGTCATAGAAATTAAGAATGAACAAGTCACTGAAAAGATGATAAAGATAATTAGGTATAAAATCTAGATCTAATAAGAATGGGATAAATTTACCATTGTATGACAAATTTTACTGTTGGTTATACATAAATCAATTTTAATAATAATATTTAAAAAATAATAACATGGAAGTAATTGAAGTAATTGATTGAAAATCCTGACCTTGAAATTCCATATTTTATTTTTATGATAAATACTTATGAAAAGTAAAAAAATAAAGTTTTATTTTAATATTGTATTCCTAAAGAGGATAATTCGAATATTTACGTGAACATTCTGGACTATTTAAAGAATACTTTTTATGAAAAAAATATTCACTTTATTTTCATATTTCTATTAAAAAAAAAAAGAAAACTAAAAAATACTTTAGTGCAATATCAAAAAATGTTCTCTTTTACTATTTTATTCGTAAAAAGTATAATACTACGAATTTTTATGTGAACATTCCGGACAATTTAAAGAGATCCTTTTATGCTCAAAAAAAGTTACACTTTATTTTCATATTTCTATTTAAAAGATAGAAAACTAAAACGTACCTAAATATCATATTCAGCTAATTAATTTATTAATTATTTAATTACTAATATTATTGAAAAAATTAGAAGTCGATGAAAATATTTCAGCAAAATTATTTTTCGCAAGCAGGTGCTTATTAACAGTTTATTTTTATTTATTTAAATATATATACATATAAATTATAATTATATAAATTAATTAATATAATTATATTATTATGTATACATTATAAGCATATTAGGGCGGAGTGAAAATAATCAAATTAGTCGAATCGTTTGAGCTGAGCGAAAAAATGTGTGGGTTGACATTCAAAAAAAGTAAACAAAAATCTAAAATCGGTTAATATATCTTCTGTTCCCTTTTTTGATTTAAAATTTTTAATTTTTGAAAATTCCAAGAAATTTCCCTATTTCTTCGAAAATTATGGGGAATTTTTTCTATGTGCAGTTTTTGTATAGGACTCAATAAAAAAAACGTTTTTTTTGCCATTTTCAAACAATTCTAAATTAAGCAAAAAAAATTTGTTTCTTTTTAAATTTTTATTATCATTCACTAGAAAAAAACTAAACATAGAAAAAGTTCGCCATAATTTTCGAAGCAATAGGGAAACTTTTTGGAATTTTCAAATAAAAAAAGGGAACAGAAGATATTAACCGATTTCAAAATTATTTTTTTTTTTACTTTTTCGGATCTCTACCCACAAATTTTTTTCGCTCATCTCAAACGATTTGACCAATTTGATCATTCTCACTCCGCTCTATTATATATACACATATCGAATTTCACATTGAAAAAATTTATTATTAATGTAATCCTGACTGTACTTCCTAATTGTAGTCAAAGTTTTATTAAAGGAAAAAAGTAAATCTTTAAAATATTAATTCTCAGCATCGAGACATCTTCTATAACCGGGAATTTTTTTCTTAGGTTTCATTAATAGTAAAAATAGGAAATTTAAAAAAAATTTTAAATGGCTGATGCGAAACAGAAGCAGATACTTTCATCGAATGTCGCGAATACGAAAGTAAGTCTTCGTATAAAGTAACCCTTTTGAAGAAACCTTCTGTGAAATTTCGCGAGATCGTAACAGGGAATTTGATTTCATTTGAGAGGATCATTAAGCAAGTACGTTATCAGGCGAAAGTGAAAGAGATGATCGAAAAGACAGCCATTCGCAACATCAGTTCAGTATACCCTGATTGGTTCGCAGAATCTGATCCTTGCTACGAACATAGACTCTTTGCAATGAGATGCTTATTTAAAGCAAAATTGCATCGTGTTTGCACAGTCGATAATAGAGAAGCCAGGGCAGTCAATCTTCAAAAGCGAAGTGATAATGCTGCTAAAAAAAGGATGACAGGGACCAACAAGCGAAAGTACAGCACAATGGAGGATGTCAAATCTTCGCGCAAATTAAAAAATGTAATGCATGTGTAATGAATTAATGCATGTCTAATTAATTAGTCAATTTAGAAATTCAATCGTCGATCGCTCTAAGAAATTCCCAAACTCTGAAACTTTCTGAATTAAGCCGTTTTATCTGTTAGAATTTGGTACCTTTTTTGCATTTTTTCTTCTGTTATTCTAAGCCACGTGGGTTTAAAGGCTTAGAAACATTTTCTCTCTCGATGGATTGCTCACCTTGCCGTATGGAGTATATATAGGTTTCAAATTAAATCATTAATTTATTTAATTTAGTACCTTACACTTCTGGTGAGAGGGCTGAGTAAACTGTGGAGTTCATTCTTTTTTCAATAACGATATAATAGAGTTTAACAGTATAATACAAAAATACTTAAATTGTTCTTAAAATTCCTATCGCAACTCCACTGTTGAAACTAAGAAGCAACCGACCATCCAATTTTGTACAAATAGAATTTATAGTTACGCTACTTTATATACATTTAATAACTTACATAAGTACATATATTGCATCAATACTAACTTCCCTTCTATTTTATTCCTTTCATTTTAAATCCATTGTTACTTGTAATACATACTATCTTTAATACTCTTTTTTATACTAGTGTGCGATTTAGAGAAATGATTAAATTCTACATTTTGCATTATTATTTGCCATCTTTAAAATATTAATTCTCAGCATCGAGACATCTTCTATAAGCGGGAATTTTTTTGTTAGGTTTCATTAATAGAAAAAATAGGAAATTTAAAAAAATTTTAAATGGCTGATGCGAAACAGACGCAGAAAAAAAATGTGACTGTAAAAATAAAAGGACTAATAATAAAAAATAATTCAAAATGAGATGCCAAATATACAGATTAACGTAACAAAATTTTGAGAATACAAAGTGACCCAATTTAAAAATCTCCGCAATTATAATTTAACGAATTATATAAATTCTGAATTATACAATTAGCGATACAAGGTAAACAATTTACTATTTGGGGCCATCCATATACCACGTGGTATATTTTTGTCAATATTAAATTTCCGGAATTTAATCATTGGACAATTATATGGTTCCGTACATTTTAATTTAGGATATTATTGGGAACGTGAACATTCCGGACAATTCAAATAATTCTTTTAATGCAAAAAATATACACTCTATTTTCATATTTCTATTTAAAAAATAGAAAACTAAAAAATACCTGAATATCATATTCAGCTAATCAATTATTTATTTAATTAGTAATATTATTGACAAAATTGAAAGTCAATGAAATATTTCAGCAAAATTATTTTTTGCAAGTAGGTACGTATTATCAGTTGATTTTTATTGGTATAAATATATATACACATGCATATTTTATTGATATAATATAATTAATATAATTATATTAACATGTATACATTATCTATTATATGACGGGGTGAAAATGATTAAATTAGTCAAATCGTTTGAGCTGAGCGAAAAGATTTTGTGGGTTGACATCCAATTGATTGATTAAAATCGGTTAATATATTGTGTTCCCTTTTTTGATTTAAAAATTAAAATTTTTGAAGATTCCAAAAAATTTCTCAATTGCTTCGAAAATTATGGCGAATTATTTCCTGCTTTTCTGTCTAGTAGCCACCGTGACAATTGTCCCAAAAAACATTCACATTTCAGCCTTTTCTTTGAATTTTGTATACGGTTCAAATAGATTTAATTTTCTTATTAGAATACTGCACAATGTAGGATACTCCTGGCGAGAGGGCTCAGTAAACTACGTGCAGATTATTTTAATATAATTTCTTTTCTAGATCTATTCTTTATTTTTATGAGTCAGTTATAATCCTAATTATTACTCTCGTGAGCTTTTTGTCCATATATCTGTATCCAATAAAACGGTTAAAATGCGTATTGTACATAAACTTGTAATTGTACTTGATAAAAACTAAGAATAAAAAATACACTAAAAACAAGCTTTGTTTAAGATCACTACTATATCACCTTTCATTTACTACATAATGATTTATATGATGCTCGATTTATTAACTAAATTGCAAGTAAATATTCAATTTGTGAAATCTGGTGAAAAAATCTTATGTCATTTACATTCTACGTAAATAGCATTAATAATTTTATTTTTCAATATGGATGCACTATTTTTAATATTACTGGTTTTAAAAATGTATTCAAGTTGAAAATTTAACTACAGTTTTTTTTTAATTTAACTAGATTACACTTTAATTTAAAACCATTTAACGCCATGAAACATCTACAATCTTCGACTGAACTTTACTTTAATTAAACTAAAATTTACTTAAATGCTGAATTTAACTAAATTGTATTCAATCTTTAAATTGAGTTTTACAAAATAGTTTTAAAAATTGCACTGCAATAAATGTTAAAATACGAATAGAATTCTTTTTAAACTTGTTAACGTAGTATGTCGGAATATTCTCTTTTAAAATACAGCACACGAGAAATTAATTTAATTTAAGTAAACTTTATTTAATTTTTAAATTCAGCTACAATTGAAAAAAATTTTATTTAAATTTGGAATTTAACTAAATTTTATTTAATTTTAAAATTTATCTCAATTTCATTTAAATGTTATGTTTATTAAAAAAAGAATTTCTGAACTGTCACTACAATTCTAAAGTACGAAAAGAATTTTTTTAAATCTATTTATTTATTATCCTGAAAATGTCTCTTTTCAAACCAACCGTAAGAGAAATTAATCAATTTAAAAATAATAATAAATAGAATAATTTTAGGCTCTCTGTAATTTTAATACAATTAGGTAATTCAGCGTTCACAACATTTTTCGCGTACAGAGCCACCCGACCAACTCAGCTATAGCAAATATTGCTATAGTGATGTCGAAGGCGATCGCGAGAAACAGAAAATCACGTTCGGTTTGGAATTCAACAACTTTCAGTGTGCGCCCCGGCCCCGCCCATTAATGTGGTCGAAGGACGCGGTTGCCATAGAAACGACGAAAAGTTGAAGAGGGCAGCACCTCAATATGGTCGAAAATGTAGTTAGATATATATATATCGGCCGTCCCCACCCCTGAGCCTTGTCGCATCTAGGTAAAATATCTTTGCTTCTGGTAAACAGATCTCATAAAAAGCAGACTATATCCAATTCACAGTGCGTACACACTAATGGGGCAACATGATATCAATTATAGTTATTTCTATTCCCAATTGGCGGCGCATACTTTTCAAAAATATGCAAAAATGGTTGCGGCCGTACAGGGTTCATGGGACTTATCAACTCGGTGCGTCGTTGCACGTAGTAGCAACGCAGAATATTTAAGAACTTTTCGTATATTTTATATTAAAGAAGAGTGATTATTTAAACAAAGTTTGCTCCTGATGGTGTTAATTATAATTTTAACTCTTTTTTGGTGATACAAGTTTCTCGGAACAAATTTTAATTGGCTCGAGCCTTAATTTTAACCTCGAAATTTGTTGCATAAGATGAAACTTGATTTTGATTTAATAATATTGAGGTGCAAACATCAATTTCTGCGAACATATTTAAGAAATCATTTTTCTTTATTATAAATTATATTTTAAATACAAAAGAATTATGGTTAAGGGCACGTGATACTTAGAAAATTGTGTATTTTACTAGTTTTAAGTTCCCCTGACTTTTTTTGTAGAATAATAAGTATTTTATCTTGAAAATTTGGGAAGTGATAGTGAACATGCTTACGGACGTCCCCACACACGGTTTTTGTGTTTTTTTTTATCAAAATTTTTTTGATATTGCTAACAACGGGCGTGTATATTTCGAGGTTATGTGTGTTACAATTCACCCGAGCGTTACTTTCAAAGTACACAATATATTTGGCCGAAAACTTTGGACTTACAAATAAACATAGTAACTAACCTTATTTGCAGCCAATCAAAAAAGTTTATTTCATTAATAATTTCCGGATTATCGGAAAGGCAGAGATGAAAAACGACGTAACCTCAAAATAATGCATATGCATAAAGTTTTTATTTAGCACAATAAATTTTTTGTTATTATCCCTCCAAAAAGAGTCTGGGGACGTCCGTTATGATATTTTATAGAATCTCCGAAATCTGTTTTTAATTTTTTTTATTTTTTTGGAAAAAAAAGCCGGGGAAACTGTAAGTATCACCAGAGAACTCATCTCTGGTATCACATGCCCTTAAAGTAAGGAAAAAAAATTATGATTATGGGGGTCAGGGGAAGGGAGAGGTCTGCTCAGTGCAATGTAGTTCATTCGATTCCCCCTTGGGAGTCGCATTCGCTACATTTCGTACTCTTTAATTCCCCCTTCAAGTCTTGCAGAGTGAACACACTGTCACCCAATTCGGGCTGTTCAGAAAGCCAAAACGGGCTGTTCTAACATTTTGCTTCCATTCACGTTACAAAATTATATATAAAATTGAAAATTCCAAGGAGATTTATATTATTTTTATTAATAAATCGCATTTAAAAAGATCTAAAAATACTCGAACAACGATATTTCACAAAAAATAATATTTTTATATGATTGTTCGTACAAATTCTTATTTTATCTTGTTTTCTTAAGCATAAGTATTAAAGCTTTCAAAAATTTCTAAAATAAACGATTATTGGTATTAATTTCCATATAAACGCATACATTATTGACAGAAAAGTGTTTAAAGAAAAATTATGAGAAAAGTATTCAGTACAACAAATCTGGGAAGCAAAGACCTTTTTTTAAGCATTTGCTTACTGTCAGGTAAGGCAGTGCTAAATTTTTCTTAGTGTACACCCTGTAGGTGAGTGTTTTGACTCCCAACAAAAAGTTGTCATCCCTATTAAAAATACGAGCTGAAGACCTGAAGTCCACTGAAATGTCTGCTGATGCCTGCTGAAATCTTTCAAGTATCTTGGAATATTTATTCATATTGTTTGAATTTCTATGAAGCATAGTTCCGTCTGTATTATATATGTCAAGGAGAAACGATTTATAACATAATTTGGATGTCTGAAAGCATTACAACTATCCAGAAGAGATCAGGAATAGTAGAATAAACGAGAAGTGTCTGGATCAGACACTACTTTCGTAATTTCTCTTTGAAGAATCTTGAAAAAATATCCTCAAAATGTAATTATGTAAAGTAGGATGTCTTGAAAATCGAAACTTTTTTTATCAAGCATCTCCTAAACTTTGAATTATTAACTAAAGTTAATTTCCATGATAAGGGTGAAAATTAAAAATTTAATATTTTGCATTTTCCTATTTTATATCAAGGCATTTGAGTACTAAAATATCCAATAATTTGATCTAAAAAATTTTAAATACACAATGTGATATTTCAATCCCTATAAAGAGAATTTTTTCATGCATTTGAAACATTTTTTTTTTTAATAAAACGAAAATACGCATTTATTTTTCATTAAATGTAACAAGTTTAGAAGATGTGTGATAAAAAAAAACATTGGGTTCTTTGAAGACACCATAATGTAAAATTTCTTAAGTCGTCTGATGTCCGTGAAGTCACTGAGGACTGCAGTATTTATTCACTTAAGTCTTATGTACTGTTGCAAAGTCGCCGAATTATCTCGAAGTCTAAAGTAAGTGTATTCTACTTTCTGTCTATATCCTGATGACTTGATGACTTTCAAACGAATCTTCTAGTCAGAATCTCAATTGTTTCGGTTTCTGTGACCCAATAAGAGGGTTCAAGTTCGATAGTCAGCATTATATAACTAAGGGGTCTAGGTACAAAAGGGAGTAACCAACTTTTTTTTTAAATGTGTTTATTTGCATTTTCTAATAAAAACGGATGTCCTCAATACGTAGCCGTTTCAGAAACATTTAATTTGTTTATAGTTATGAATAATTATTTAACAAAGTCAAGCTCGGGACTAACTGCAGAGGTCCCAAGGTACGAAAGGGAGTATCTGTACATTAGGTCATATATAAAATCGATGTTTGGTTGATAAAATCTGAGTATATTGAAAGCAAGACTAAAAAACAGCTACTAGGCGGTTGCCTGTAAAAAGTAGAGTTTAGTGGGGGTTTTATACACTACTTATGACTAGGTGAGCGTATGACGGACTTCCAGAACAATCCAATTTTGATTTTAGCGAGTACTGCAGATTTTTTTTTGCAAATGCGAACGTTTTTCCGCCGCTATATAAAATTTAATTTTTGTTGGTTATTCCCTTTTGCACCTAGACCCCTAAACTATTATTCATAGATTCAGCCATGGAAAGTAAAACTAAGAAAATAGAAAATTTGAATTATTTACAACTAAATCAAGCGAGATACGAAAAAAAATTCTGTAAATAAAACAGCTAGCTTAAAAAAGACTACAAAAACGCCTTGTATCTTTTCGTTGAAAGGAAAAGCAATGTTTAGAAATTAAAATTAATAGCTAGACAACGCAAAATATAATAAAAAGTCCAACAACATTTCCAACCTAATAAATACATACAAAATCGCCTTTAATCATTTCAAAGTAATGGCAAACGCGATTCCCCCTATTGTTAGATCAAAAATTTGTATACACCAAACTCTCGCTTTCAGTCACCCCGTTCTCAGCCTTCTTAGAACTGCTGGCTCATGCAGTTTCTCGGGGGAGCAGGGCGAGAGGGGTTGCGACAGGCGGTCCTCACTGTTTACGTTTCGATCTCCCCGAAATCAGTCCAAGGCTATTTGAAGACAACCCCCGACACTGGACTGAAAGTGAGAGTTTGGTGTAGATTGAAAATTTTGTTACCATACAATATTGAAGAATTTTTTACCTGAAAATAATCGGTTACAATAATTTTTTCAGATATTAAGATTATTCCACAAAGTCCACATTGAACAGAAATGTACAAAATCAAGAAAGCCTTTCATTAAAAGTGACGCTCCTTCAATGTTCATAATTAAACTATTTACATTGCTTTTATTAAAGTCTTATTGGTGAACATTGTTAATTAGCATGAAAAAAATTAATCTGTAGAAACAGATAAAGCTAAGAATACAAAAAAGTCTATGAATATTTACATATTTTTCATGAATCGATTCCAAATGCAGAATCAAATTCTTTTTCACTTATCTGAAACAAATCATAAAAACAATTTATATAGTACATTAAAACTATAAAAAATAAATTTAAAAAACCAGGGTGGCTAATAAGTTTATGAATAAAAATCCGAACCATTTTCGGAGTTTTCTTGGTTAATGGCATTTAAAAACTCAAGGTTTAACCCTTTGTGATAAGGTCAAATTGTTTTTACCAACTGCAAGAACAAAAATCAAGTTAAAAGTATTTTAATACTTTACTTGGCAATAAGAAAACTTGAAAAGATTTTGATTTTTAACAAAAATGGATTTTATAAATAAGCACTGTTACAAAATACAGCCTTTTTACAGTTCGAAAATTCAAAATGACGGATCCAAAATGGCGGACAACAAGTTAAAAAATAAGTCCTGTGGCTTCAAAATGTTGTTTTGGAAGTTTTTGGGTCGTTGATTACGAATCTAAAGTCAAAATTTCAAATTGCTTCTTGGGTCGCTGATCACGAATCTGGAGTTAATTTTCGGAATTTTAATAATTGAAAATGGCAGATCCTACATGTCGGAAAGCGAATTTAAACATAAGTCCCGTAGTTTCGTTTCCAAAGTTTGTTGAGTAGCTTCCCTACCGACAGAAAACTCAGAATATTAATTAAAGATTCTCAGGATGTAAAAAGCTTCAGAGAAGTTCTCCGCAGGCACTCAGGTAGATATTTTTAAAGGTCCAGGTAGCTTATTTAAATGGTCTGAAGGCTTTAAAATTCGTCCTTTCCGAAATTGAAATAAGAATTCGATCATAAATAACAAGCAGAGAGCCTATATCAATAGAATAGCCGACACTCACTAAGGGTCCTTTGTTAAGCCTTCGGATTAAAATTTAGAAATAGATTTTTTAAATTTCAAAGTTAATAGCCTAAAACATAATAATTCAGAATCTACGGGTTTCGATTATTTCAGATATATAACTTTTTTCTTAAATGTTTAAAATTGGAATAAATATAACGAATCCCGTAAATGGAATGAGATACGCCAAAACAAACCAAATTTTTTAATTCAACTCCAAAATAGTATTTAAGTTATTTTTGTTCTTGTTCTTTGTAATTGAAAGTGCACAGTATTTTCTCTCGTTTGAAACTGGCCATTCCGATAATGCAGGTCAATGTCGTACCGATGCTGTCGGTAGCCATTTAGAAATGATTTATGAAATCAACTTTTTTAATTGTCTAGAAACAATGTTAGTACCGGGACATGTTTTTTGCTTGTCCCAAGTTTTCGGCCATAAATATTCTGTAATTTGGAAGTAACGCTGGGGAGAATCGTAACACACATAACCTCAAAGGTGGAAAAGACACCGTCTTGACATGCCAAACTGAAACCCTCCGGGCCCCACTTCTATCCGGGTGATTTTAGGAAAGCAAACGTTAACTCACGACATCGACTAACCCTCCACATTTTTGTGCAAGATACCGTGCATCTTCTTGTCGATGAGCTGTTCACGCAAGTTTTTCTCCTGTGCTTTCTTAATCCGGGCTTTGAGAAGTGATTACTCGAGATGGAAAGATTTTATGCATTTTTGCTCACTCCTGATATTGAAGTCAAGGCCGAGTGTATCAACAGCGTATTCAGATAAGCTAATGGCCTGTAAATCTGTGGGTCAGACAAGTTGCCCATCTTCGGGAGGAGCACTCTTTGTCTTTACATCAACCACTCTGTAATCAGGTCCCGGTGAGGAGTAGCTCATGCCTTTTAATACATTTTTTATCTCCTCGGTAGTGATAGGTGGGCATACCTCCTCAGGTGTAATGAGGCCCCTGCACAGCTCCTTGAAGTTATTTATGTTCTTTGAGTTTTCTTTCAGTAAATACACTTCAAAGACTTCTCTCCAAAATGCCTCGACCTCTTCTGGTTTGGACGGGTGGTCGACAGTAACTGGAGGGTTTTGGAAGAGTCAAGATGAGTCAGAGAAAAGTTGTTAATTTTCTCTGACTCGCCTCCCTCTTCACTCTAAACTTCTCCTATCGTCAGATAGTACCCATATTCTATTAACAATATGCTGCCTAATGGTCAGCAGCTTTGACTTGTTGTGTGTGATGACGGTTCAGCAGTTCGTGTGCGAACTGCCGAACCATGGCTGCAACATTCCTGCCAGATATTATGTAGTCAATCACACAGTGAGTGTGTGCATTCGTTTTTTGGTCTTATGATCAATGGTTGGTTTTGTTTTATGTTTTGCATCCGCCAAAGTTCTTGCTGCATGATGCATACGAAGTTCAGAGGTCGGATTCTTCAGAAAAATCTCCACAAAGCTCTCTTTTTCTGTTGTCGGTTTGTTTTGGCTGCAATGGCTCAACATAGTACAAGACTGTACAACCGCGGTAAATCACACCTATGGCCACGTCTTACGACCGTGAAAAGGGTGGTCACAGGCCACGATGAAATTAATCGATCCAAGGATGACAGCTTTCTGCATCCATCTCGCAAGTGCCTTGGCATATTTTTCACACGCCGGCATGACTTTAAGGTTACGAAGCAGTGATAGATTTGTACCTACGAGAGCACTGATTACAAGAACAATTACTTTAACCGAACATTTCGGGTACATTCGTTGCAGCAGCCTTTTGATATCTTGATATCTCTCCTCCTTATCCTTCTCCTTAGCAGCTATGTTTTAGTCGTTCGGAGCCGAGAATTCGATCACGAATACAGTTTGTTTCTCTAAGGGTTAGAGAAAGATGTCAAGCTTCGAGTGTGCAGCGGAGACGGCAGTTTGCAAATTGTAAATACAGAAAATTTGGCACTTCTCGTTTTGGACAATTGACTCTATCTTCCACGGAGCGCTCGTCTGGATAGGGTCACGGACAACGCCGCAATAGAGATAAAGATGATAATAAAGCGATAATCGTTTCAAATTTTAGCGCGGTTTTTTTTAGGTTTATGTTGGCAATGAGTTGTGTTGATATTGGCAGCGCTGCTTATGTGGTGCATTGTGAGAGAGAAACAAACGACTACGGTTAATTCTGAGTTTAAAATTATTAATGTAGAAAACATCACAGTAATATTTGAATATTCTATAAGTGATATTAGGATGCGGTACACTGAGGTGAAACTTATAACTACCTGGCACGCAAAAATGAAACCCTCTGTACCTGAATTAAGCCCGGATGATTTTAGAGAAGCAAAGGTTTGCTCCTTTGACTAGGATTGTTCTACATTTCTGTAAAAGTTTGCGTGCATTTTCTTGTCAAGTAGCTCTTGTCGGAATTTTTCAAACTCTGCTTTCTTTACTTCGGCTTTTAGAAAAGAACCATTTAGATGGAGTAATGCACTTTCCTCACTTCAGATGTTAAAATTCCGGCCAAGGTTCTCGGCCGCTTGTTCCACGACTCTGTAAAGGATTCGTGATTCTTGACTATTTTTAGGAAAGGATTTTTGCCATTTGCAATGATGTAAGCTGTACTTAAAACAATTCGGTATGAAGACATTGGAGATTCAGAAGTCCGCATTCGCCTTGACGGCGTGATATGTATAATCGCGGAACAAACCAATTAAGACGCAAGCTCTTATGCATATGCATGATCTTACGTGTGGCGATCTCAATGGCCGTAAGCTTGTTCTTCGTCCATCGAAACACCCCAAACGAGTAGAGTAGAATCCGGATGACAAGCATGTTAGTCGCAGATACCTTGTTCGACAACGACAGATTTGAAGATCAAATCTGTTTAAGAAGATGTTTTTATGTACTTCGGAGAGACTCCTTCACTGATATGGCCGTCCAGATATGTATAGGTCTCTCCAGTGTTAAAGTCTCCAATAATACTTATATCCACAACCTCAGGGTCATTGGGAACGCCAATAATCTTTACTTTCTTCAGATGAACTTTGGTACACTAGTCCAATCCAAAGTCCATACCAACCTCTCCTGTGCATTTCTTGATGATATTTAAAGCTCTCTGAAGTTTGCTTTTACCAGAATCTTAGATCTTTAGATCATCCATGTAAAATACATGGGTGACCATGTTTAAGGTGACGATGTTCGTTGTTACACGATATTTTCCAGATATGATAGTAAACCTAGTTTCCCAAAGGGACATCAATCTCCCTATGCATCACACTATGTGTAGATGAACCTTGAAGCTTTCCAACAGATAAATGATAAGTCTATAAGAGGTTGAATGGAAAGCTTACCGATAGTAAATCCAGACTATTTACATGACGCTCTGATGGACAGATGCGTCTTTGAATACGCACCTGGCACATTACCAGGTTTTCTCGGCAGCCTGCTACACCTTTTTTTAGCCACGCTGTTCGTACATCTCTCTCCACGCAGGCGCAATTATTTAAACAATCCTGTTGTTTATAACAGCTGTAAAGATCTTATACAGTGTGTTCAAACAAGTTATTGGCCTGAATTCTCTGGTTTGGACAAGTTTACTTTCCTAGGTAGGAGCTTAGTGCGTCCTTACACCTGCAACTGCGGAATAGGCGATTCCGACTTTAAATATGAAGTGAATATGAGGGCCAGATGTTGGTGTGTAGAAGTAAACTTCTTTCACCAGAAGATCTTGATACCATCTGGTCCTGCAGCGGAAAAGTTCTTCGTCCCCTAAGTGCTTTTTCACCTTTTCGACAGTGATTGATGAACATTCCACCTCAGATGTTGATCCTCCCTGATCCATCTCTCTCTTTTGTATTCTCCTTCTTGCATCAGATAATTCTCGCATTTTGTCAACAATATTCTGCTTGATTGTCAGCTTGTCAGATTGTATGATCAGTCTCTTTCTAAACTCTAGGCAGACGATTTTGCAAAGAATTGTTTGTTATACGCGTCTTTACGTGTAATTATATTACGTATCCTGTACTATGTTCTCTGATTTTTTCCACATTTATGTCATTCCACAGTGGAACCGAATCGCGAAAGGCTGGCCAAAAGTATAAAATGGGCCAAATTATGTTACTCGGGTATTTTTGGGGTCCCTGATTACGAATCCGATATCAAAAATTGAGAAAACAAAATGGCGGATCCAACATGACGAACGAGTATGCTAAATAAATTAGGGCTTGTTTTTGGGGATTACCGAATATTATTGTAAGGTTGGAAACATAATATGGGGATTTGTAAAGGTGGCCCTTGTGACTATTTTTTATTTGAAAATTTTACAGCTGTTTTACATGACGACATTTTGGAATTGTTTCGTTAAAAGTGATGGGGGTGAATTTTAAGGGGTTACCGAATATTATTGATGGTTTGGGAACAAAGCATAGAGAAAATAAAAAACAGACATAAAAATTTTTATGTCTGTTTTACATGGCCACACTTTGGAATTGTTTCTTTAAAAGTAATAGGGTTGAATTTGAGGGGTTGTTCGATATTATTGATAGGCTTAGAGCATAAATTGGGGCTTGAGGAAGGTGATCCGAGGCTTTTGTTATCAGTTTTAAAATGTTGTGGCTGTTTCACATAGAAAAACTTTGGAATTCTTTCGTTAACTTGGATAAACCCGAATGTCGTAAAATTTACGACAAGCGCTCGCTCATGGGGAATTACAGGGCGCGCCCGCTGAAAGGTTAAAATACTCAAGTGATATCATTAAAAAGTTGTAAGATTGCATTCTTCTTTCTCACTTTAATGCAAATACGTAAGGCAGAGATGAAAAACGACGTAACCTCAAAATAATGAACATGCATAAAATTTTTATTTAGCAAAATACAATTTTTTTGTTATTATTCCTCAAAAAAAGAGTCCGGGGACCTGCGTTATGATATTTTATAGCATCTCCGAATTCAGCTTTTAAACATTTTCATTTTTATGGAAAAAAAACCGGGGGGACCTGTACCCGATTGACCACACGACGAAGTATCACGTGCTCTTACATCCTTAAAGTAGTCCGGCTACTGGGAAAGCTAGTCAAAGCTACGTCCATTATTTTTTTCTGAAATTTAGAATTAAATACAAAATTTTGCCAGGATATGAATTACTAAATTAAGTAACAAATTTTTATGCTGAACAATATAGATAAAATGTTTTTTAAATAATAATAAAATGTAAATTTAAATGTTGATTTGACTCGATTCTAGCTACATTTTTGATTCTACGCTACATTTTGCTAAAATTAAGCTCAAATACCCTGGAAGCAAGTATAAATGAGCAGTAATTTAAATTTTGCATTATATTTTCTCTCTAAAAAAAAGTTTTCCTAACAATATTCAACGTGTTTTAAAGCCAAAATGAACAAATTTTGGAGCCCGCGAGAGGCTTCTCCACAAGATCCCATGTTTAATGATTTTTCATCTGATCAATCCAATAGCCGGACTACCTTAAATTAACAATATGTGTTTATTTTTATTATTTATTTTCTCAAAGTTTTTTGAGCCGTACATTTTCGTAATTTGTCATAGAAAAAAATAATTTTTATAGATTTTTGTAAATATACCACTTAATTACGTTAATGTGGGAAGTAATAATGCAATCTTAATCATTTTTTAATATTACTTAAGTTTTTTTTATTCTGCGAGCAGATCGATCTTGCCATACTGCTCCTAACCTCAAAATCTCAATAAACTGCCATCATATTTTAAACCACCAATGGAATTTGATAACTTAAACTGAAAAGAATGCAATTCTTCTTAAGAATATTACTTAATGTCAATGTTTACACTCATAGAAAATAATAAGTCATAACTAAAAATACAAACTTGAAACTAAAAATACTGTATTGTTACACTAACCATAGTCTAAAGCAGGAAAGTACCATTGAACTGCTTGAACTCCACTTTTACCACAAAACCAGTTTCAAAACATTTATAAGCTTCCTAACTTTTATACGCTTTCACTTGTTTTCCGGTGTAAAAACTGTGAAACTGAATAAAATATGACACTATTATATCAACTAGGGCGACCATGTCTGCAAAAACATACGCCTCTAAAAAGAAAACTCAAATAATTAAGGCATTTTTATGTTGTTCTGAACAATTCATTCATAAGAAAAGAAATTTAAAAAAATTAAAGGAAAATTCCTATTATGGCTAAACAAAAGGACATTTGAATTGTGGAATGGACGAAGGGGGAGACTAAAAAGGAGAAATCCTTCTAAAGAGGGACGCATGACAGCCCTATATCCATTATAGTAACGCATAGTAACCAAGGGCACTGAACTCACATTTTCACTAAAATCTATATCTGCAAGAGTATACGGATCAAAGTTTACGATTTTTTCCACTTATTGGATATATCGGGTCTTGATATCTGCCTCTTTTTATTCTTCATTCAACGCACCCTTTACGAGTTTTTATTCACTTTTTAACTTAAAAATTTTATTTACTAATCATTCAAAACTGAGCCTTTTATTTTAAAGCTTCTATATTGAATGTTTACAAATTAGAAGCGTTAAAAATTGAATATTCATTTGTATTGTTTAGAATGATTGATATTATACCAAAAGTTCCAAATTTGCACATTTCATCTGACCATCCCTGGTTAATGGCTACCCTTAAATCGTATTTATATTTTAAACAGTATATTTACCTTTTTCTTCTTGAATTTCTTAATCAGCGCTATATCTTTAGCCAAATCCGCCAGATCTGCCAAGTCTTCTTCACTGGGCTTCGATTTCCGCTTCTTTTTAACAGGTTTAGATGCCCCTCGCAATTCTGCCTTCTTTTTCTTCTTTTCCCTTTTAAATTTCTTTTTTTCCTGTCGTTCCAATTTCATTTTCTTAACCTCCGACCAGGACTCCGTGTTTTTCATTTTCCGATTTTTCTTACTGGGCCAAACACCCGTTGCTTTAAAGACTTTCAGTTTTTCGAGTCTGCTCGCTTCCTTCTGTTTATCTTTGTAAGTTATTGTGTTTATATTCACATCATCTTGACGGAAGGACGAGATATCCTGATCTTTTAATTCCGGCATACGAGGCATCTTTAGCAAGCCAAAGCTCATCGCAACTTTCCCTAAATCCAGATCTTTCAGCTGTAGGATGAGTCTGCACTCGTGTTTTTGATAAGATTGTATATACGAAACGAAAGCACGGTTAGCTTTATCGAACATTAGTCTATCACTTTGCTGCATAATTCTCATTGACTTTAAACATTGTCCTGCGAACGAGGAAGAAACTTCTAATTTTATTTCTTTTAGATCTACTTTCTGATTTCTTTTAATGAAGTGTATGTAGGCGTCTTCCGATTGAAGAAGGAATAGAAGTGCATTTCCTTCGTTTCCTATTCGTGCAGTTCTTCCACATCTGAAAAAGGTTTCAGTTATATTACAGTGAAACTCTTCTATAGCGTCGATTTTTGGGTTGACGGTGGGAGGGAACTAACTCATTATAACCCGCTTTTTTTTGCTCACGCTTGAATGCTCGCCTGTGTGATAACCGCAGCCCCACGCTTCCCGCGCAACTACTGTTACACCTACCTGCGGCGCGGCGTCATTGCCGAAAGGGCTATTGAAGGGAGGGCTATTGAAAGGCTTCACTGTATTACTGTTTATCAAACAGTTAATGAATAATTTTAGAATTAGGTTTTAATTCAAGAAAAATAAAAATATTTTACCTGTGTACAAAACTACTTGCTGTGGAGGGTGGATCATACTGTAAAACCCAATCGACTTCCGGTATATCGATTCCTCGAGCCATTAGATCAGTGCATACTAGCAAGCCATTTTCAATTTTACGAAACTCTTCAAAGATTTTGTATCTTTTGCTCTTCATTTTCCCGTGCAGTGCCAAAATTTTGAAGATGGGCATAAGTCTACAAATTAATAGAAAAACAAAAAAGAATACTTTATTTAAATTATGTATTTCTAAAAGCATCAAGATTTTGAAATCTAAATTTAAATACCGCCAACTATTTATTTAAAACATGCATCAGAATAATAAGCAAAATTGTTTTTTTTGTATTTTGTTCTTGTAAAAAATTTAGTCAGAATAACTTACGTTTTGAGAACATTGCTGAAATAGTCGACACACGCACAAGTGGAGAAGAAAAGCATATACTTCTTGTTGAACCCTTCTTTCTTGATGAATTCCACCACAGTTCCGAGTTTATCTTCCGAACTGACAATTGCGTAATTGTTGCTCAGATTTGCAGGAGTAGATATACTCGCTTTTTCTTTCACAGTCACAAAGGTTGGATTTCTCAAGCCGGCTCTAATCAATTGTTGTAGTTCTTTCGTTTGAGTGGCAGAGAACAATCCAGTTCTTCTGAGCCGTGGTAGAAAACTCAGTATAGTATTTATGGTAACTGAGAATCCCAAGTCGAGAAGCCTATCAGCTTCATCAAGGACAAGCAATTCCTGTAATGGAAGACAAATTTTAAATTTTACGTATAAAGAATAATATTGGTAAAAACGTAATTTCAAGTGCAGTTTTCAGGAAAAAGTCGAATAGCCCCGGCCACATATAGTTTCAAATAAATGGTACATTCTACTGTGATTAGATCATCTGTATTCTTGAATTGTTGCCCCAAACTGTGCATTTACAAGTATGGATTAATATCTTTCTTCAGTTTAAAAGAAAATATATTTAATAAATATGTTTCAAGATTCATGCTTTAGAAAATAAGACATTTATCTCATTCAATTTGGATTATGTCATGAAACATTTTCGGTCACGTACATTTTTTAACACTGGTTTTAATTTAAATACATGCATCATGTTTTGGGTTACGTTATCTGTAATTAAACTAAAATTTAAACTGAATTTATTGTAAATTAATGCAGTTAGCGGGTCTCAAATTTTCAACAGAAAACGTATTACTCATTTCTTTGTAATATATTTCAAACTCAGATTTCAAAGTTCGACTTCCTATAGCCAAGTTAGACTGGCCGTTACTACCCAAATTTCTCCTACTTATATGCGCATGAAAAACAATTTTCTCCTACCAAAGACTTTACACTCGCAACTAGATTCACTTCTTTGCAATGCGTTAGTAAATCTTCTAACCTCCCGGGAGTACAAATGATAATGTTTGCGCCTTTTTTTAGACTTTCTACGTCTTCTTTGACAGTGGTACCTCCTACAAGAAGAATTTGTTTCAGACTCGGGATTTCTTTAAGAAAGTCAGATAATACATCGCTGATTTGCGTTGCTAATTCTCTTGTTGGGGAAATGATGATCGAGCCTATTTCCACTATTTTCCATTTTTCTGATCTTTTCTGTCGTAATAGAATTATCAAATTATTAGAAATTTCTTATTCATGCATTTGACAATAAGTGAAATATAAAATTTCATAATTATACAAAAGGGACTGTAGATATATATTTTAAAATTTTAGTCTCTTTGGAGGATATTGAAATTATGTAAATTGTTATAAATTTAATTGCGAATTTAATGCTTTCACGATGATTCATTATAATAAGACGAGGTGTTTCGGATTTCAGGGCTAACTTCTTCAGGACTAACCTAAAAGAAGTGAACTGCAATGTTCAAAAAACGTCAGGAAGATTTGTAGTTTTGCACACAATTGAAACCCGAAACATCTCCTCTTATTATAAACTGAAATATCAATTATTACAGTTACCTGCAACATTTCTAGCATTGGAACTAAAAAAGCCAATGTCTTGCCACTACCTGTTACAGCTTCTGCAGCAACGTCTTTTCCTTTCAAAAGAAAGGGTATACAAGCCGCCTATGGAAACAAAATTTCTCATAAATAATAATAATAATAATAATCTAAGGTACTATTTTTTACATTCTCGGTCTAATGAGAAGGTATTGGTTTTATGTAAAATTTCACTTTGTCGGGTTTCATCAAATCTCCATGTTTTGAGACCCACTGAGTCAGAAAAAACTATTTTGACAAAGGTGTTTGTCTATCTGTCTTTAGTCTGTATTCTGTAGGCACGATAATTTTCGAAAAATTGATCAGATTGGATTCTGCTTTAGCACACTTTTTTAAGGCCTAAAATGAAAGAACAAGTTCGTAAACCAGCTATTTTGGATCAAAAATAACAAATTGAGCGCGTTTTCAAAATTTTGGAAACCACATTTTTTCAAGATTTTAAAATTTTATGGACGATTATTCATAGTACACAGAAACCCAAACAATTTATCATAAAGACTTTTTTCTATAAACAGAAAATTATCAGAGTTAGAGCATTTTCAAAATCAAACAAAAAAAAAAACTAAAATGAAAATTTTAAACCAAACAACGCATGATATGAAAAAAAATCAAAAGAAAAACGTTCATTTTTGAAAGTCCTACAAGATGATCATAATAGCTTTTTTCATTTATTCGAAATGTTGAAAATTTGATCGTACCAAAAATAATGAAAAATCCCAAAAATTCCATTTTTTGGTCAAACTATGCAAGATACGAAAAAAATGAAAAAGCTCAAATTGCGCCCCCTGAAAAGAACTACAAATTTATAAAGAATCACTTTTCAATAGCACGCGTAGTTTTTGTTTTTAGTCGTAAAAAACAACATTAAAAATGAAATTATTAAATTTTTTTGAAAAAACGACACAAGGTATGTACTAAAATTACCAGACAAAAGTTGTTCGCCTAAAAAGATCTATAAATTTATTATTAATTATTTTTCGATAGGACGAGTAGATTTTCTTTTAATCGTAAAACATACGATTAAAAATTAAAAAATTAACTTTTTGGAAAAAGCACAGAAAAGGCGAAAGAGGACATAGGCTCCTACATAGGACCCTATATAGGTTCCTGTACTAGACCCTATGCAGATGCGCAGTCGTTTTTATTTATTCGTAAAAAACAAGAAAAATTAAAAAATTATAAAAACAAGGAAATAAGAATTATTATGATTCAATCTTTATGCATATTATGAATTGTAATGATATACATTTATTGAAATGATACATGATTCAGAGCAGCTTAGCATACAATTTAAAGCAAAATAAGAAACCAATATAAAAATAATCATGATAATTACAATTTGCTCTTTATTTTGCATTTTTTTAATAAACAATCCCAGGCAGAGTTACATAAAAAATTTATTATATTTGATATACAGTATTGCGAGCTGCGCGCCCAGCGAGTGATGAAAATGTGTCCGCGTATACTCTTCTAGTGTCCTAAAATAAAGGCCAAGTTCGTTAGCCAACCATGTTGGATGAAAATTCGAAAAGTGAGCGTATTTTGAAAATATCCGAACAATTTATCCTTACGGCTTTTTTGTATAAAACCAAAATTTACCAGAGTTATAGCATTCACAAAATTTCAAAATACACGAAAATCAACATTTGAAGCCAAATAACGCACGATATGCAAAAAAGTCAGGTGAAGAAAAATATTGCTTGTTCAATGCCCTACAAGATTATCATAACAACTTTTTGAATTTTCTTGAAAAATCGATAATTCAAATGTTAACAGCACAAAACAATAATGGAAAATAAATAATTACATCTTGCGGTTAAACTATGCAAGATAGGTGAAAAGATAGCCAGACAAAAATTGTGCATTTTGAAAAGATCTACAAATTTGTTATCAATCAGTTTTGGATAGCATGCGTATTTTGTGTTTTAATCGTGAATAACTATATTAACAATAAAAAATCAGCCCGCTGCGTGGGCACATTCTCATCACAACTTATGTTTTTTAATTTTCCTATTCGTCTCGTATGTGGGTTTTCAAAAAATTTACTTTTTTTAAATGTTCTTAATGCTATTTTTCATGATTCGAACAAAAAACAGAACTAACAAAACATTATTCATGACAAATTAATTAACATTTACATTCTCATCAAGAGAAGGTATTAGATTTGTATAAAATTTGACCCCCCCCCCCATTTTTGTCAAATGTCCACGCTTTGAGACCCCCTGAATCCGAGAAACAGGTTTTTACGAATGTTTTACGAATGACTTGTTTTGGTTCAGAATAACGTACAGCCCACAAATCTGCACCGATTTCGACAAAAAAAAAATTGGAAAAAAAATAATAAGATGTCAAAGAGAGTTGTTCAGCATAATTTTTTAATTAGGTTTTCAATTTTTTTATAAGTAAACAAATATGACGAAAAAATGGCCTTTTTTCTATTTAACGTTCCCAGTGCTCGTCAATAACAGAAAAATGGTTGACATCGCTTAAGTTGCATAAAATAGCTTTAGTTAAGGATATTCCAATATTAAACAATATACAAAAAAAATTTGTTATCAACAAATTATTTGTTGAAAAAAATGTTTCTACGATTTTCCATAAATACACTTTTTTCAAGTACTATTGCAACAAATTAGAATCAAAACAATATTATGTAAAAAAATGTTTCTTCTGATTATAATTGTTTATATTATAATCAAATTTAATGTACAAATGCAGTAATCAGGCATTTTTCGACAGAAATATTCCTTTTTTTTCTAGGTCAATTTTTTCAATTTGGAAATTTATGATAATTTTAGAAAAATTCATGCTGAGTTGACAAATTTTATAATTTTTAAAAACAAATTTAATAAACAAATGCATTATTCGGGCATCTGTGGACGGAATTTTTTTCGATTTCATTCTTTTTAATTGGGAATTTCATGATGATTTCAGCGAAATTCATAATTGGTTGATAAATTTTTTATTTTTTAAAAACAAATTTAATAAAAAAATGCATTATTCGAGCATCTGTAGATGGAAATTTTTTTTTTTCGATATCCTAATTAAAATTGTTGACACAGAAAAAAAGAATTTTTCTGTAGACAAATGCCTGATGAATGCATTTGTTCATCAAATTTGTTCAAAGAAATAATAAAATTTACCAACTTATTATAAATGTTGCTGAAATTCCCATCAAGTTCCCATCTGAAAAGACTGGCTTTTAAAAAACCGAATTTTTCTTCCGGCAAATGCCCAAATTTGTTTATTACATTTGTTTAAAAGATCATAAGATTAATAAAAAAATTATGAATTTTGTGGCAAATATCATAAAGTTCGGAATTTAAAAAATTTACATAAAAAAAAAGAATTTTTCTATCGAAAAATGCCTGATTACTGTATTTGTTAATAAATTTGTTTATAATATGAAGTATTATAATATTAAGATAAATTTTTTTTAATATATAATTTCCATTCAAATGTCTTGCAATATAAATAGAAAAACGTATGATTATGGAAAGTCATAGAAAACATTTTTTCAATAAATAATTTGTATATAAAAAATTTTGTTGTTTAATATATAATATTGAAACATCTTTAGTTAATATTAGTTTATGAAACTTAGGCGATTTCAACACTTTTCCTGTTATTAACGAGCACTGTGAACGTCACATAGATAAAATGGCCATTTTTTCGTCTTATTTCTTTATGTATATAAAATTGAAAACCTAATTGAAAAATCAGACTCGACAACTATCTTATAAATCTTAACAGCTTTAAAAAAAAAATTTGATCTCTCAATATTTGTCGGCAAATGAAATGTTTTTTTCATTTGTTAAAATGTTATTTTTTCCTACTGTGGGTCGGGAATGTGAAAATGAGATCATATTAACTCCCATCTAATACAACGCTGCTGAAGGTTGCTAACCAGCTATGACTCTTGGTTGAAACTACCCCCTCCCCCCACCGCCCTTAAAACCTAGTTAATGGAAGTTTTGTGGTTCACTTAGGTAGGGATTTAATTAAGAAGTTAAAAAAAGGTAAGACTGATGTGTAGACCGTATGTGCTACGTTTAAATCGTAAAAATATTTAATAACGAAATTATATTTACTTTTAATTTTCGAGGTAATTTGTAAATGAAATGTAAATTATTAATTTTATTTAGATAATAAAATAACATACGAGTCATGAGTGTAGTGAACGACATTTTTTATTTTGTAAATAATTATCTCTATGTTTTCTTCAAATTTATTTTTTATAGTAGCGAAATGAGATTCACACACAATTCACAGGTGTGTCTCTCTCTATAAGAACTGTGCTAAACAGTACTCTGTGGGCACGTATTTTCAAGAAAATAAATAAATTTTTAACATACTACTTTAAAACAGTTTAAAAAGATGACATTTATCAAAGAAATGTAAACCAAAATTACGAATTTCTAACAAATAAAGATTTTTCACTCATGACAGAAATAAAAGTTTTTCTACGTTGTTAAACCTTTAAACCTAAAACGATCAACCCCCAACTAAAAAGTATAAACTTTTACCCAAGTGTAGTTGAATTTCCAATTTTTTTAAATGAAACTTCTACTAAAACACATTAATTTTTAAATCAAAAAGATACATTTTCAAAAAAATAGTTGAATTTTCTGTTACGAAAGATTTCAGTTTACTTTTCAATTTTCACGATCAAAATATGAATTTTTAAACAAAAAATAAATTTCTACGACAAAAATTGAATTATCAATTCAAAAAGACGAATTTTTAACTAAAAGATTACTTTTGGACAAAATTGTTGGTTTCTCTACCAAATAGTTGCATTTTTTTGTAAAAAAAAACAAGTTTTTAAATAGTTGATTTTTCATTAAAAAAATTCCAGTTGACTTTTCAAGGTCAAAATATGAATTTTGTAACAAAAAATAAGTTTCCACGTAAAAATTTGAATTTTCAATCTAAAACGACAAATTTTTTGAACCAAAAATATTTATTTAAAAAAAAATAGTCCAATTCTCTACCATATACAGTGAAACACTTTAACAGCCCTCCCTTCTAGAGCTATTCCGAGAATTGAAGCCGTCCCGTAGGTAGGTATAACAGGAACTGCGCGGGAGCCGAGCAGTCAATCGTAAACAAACAAAAGCGGAGCGGGCTACAATGAGTTAATTTACATTCAAGGTCAGCCCCAAAATCGGCGGTATAAAAGAGTTTCACTGTAGTTGAATCTTCATCCAAAAAAGATGAAAATTTGTACTAAAACAAATGCATTTTTTATTAAAAACGAGACTTTTCAACATGAAAATATAAATTTTAAACAAAAAGTAAATTTCCTATGAAACAGTTGAATTTTCAACAAAGCAGTAGAATTTTCAATTATACAGTTGCATTTTTGTCCAAGAAAGATAAAATTTCTCTTAAAGCAGATGAATTTTTAGTATAAAAAAATTTTATTTTAATGTTCATCCAGAAAAAAAATTTCAGTTTTTTTAACACCAAAATATTAAATTATAACCAGTTCTAGTTCATTCTCCAAGACTCAAATAAGAGTTGTAAACAATAAGTTAACTTTCTGCTACAGAGTCGAATATTTAGTCAAAAAGCATGAATTTTTAACAAGATTGTTAAATTTTCAACAAAACCGTTGTAGTTTTATTCAAGAAAGATGCAATATTTATACTAAAAAAGTTTAACTTTGAAATAAAAATGACAAATTTTCAGAAAAAATAGTGTTCATCCAAAAAAAAAGCTCAGTCGAATTTTATCAGAAAGAAAATATGAATTGTAAACAAAAGGTTAATGTTCTACGAAAAGAGTTGACTTTTTAACCCAATAAGATGCATTTTTTACAAAACAATTACGTTTGCAACCGAAAAGGAGAAACTTTTAAGCAAATTCTTAAATTTTCGACAAAATAATAAAATTTATAACTAAAAAGATGATCTAAAAAGCTAGACACCTAGCCGATAGCCATAATCATTAGTCGATTTACCAACCATATTCCGTTGCGTAAACATTTTTAAAAAATGGTGTTAGTCCAACAAACCTTTCTTACTCTACACAAAAAAGTAATCAATCATATAGTTAAATTTACATAAATGAATAGCAGTCTTTGCATAAAATCAAATTTCATTTCATTACAAAAGGAGAAATTAAAGAAATAGTTTTCATATCAAATTCGAAAAGAAAATTATTTTCCTTGAATAAAACTTTTATTAATATTACATTTGAATTATAATTATTGCGTATTAATTTAAATGAAACCTAAGATTTCCAATCCTGATATTGCTATTTGCCTAAGCGGCTTAATCCAAAGAGAATTAGAAGAAATCCTAAAACTAGAAACTCCAAGGGAACAGAGAATCATAATGCAATATATATATATATATATATATATATATAACGAGGCTCAAAGAAAGGCGTAGCCGGATGTC
>NC_046659.1:47486148-47499485 GCF_010883055.1 Belonocnema kinseyi | reverse complement strand
TGATAGCTGCAGGGCGTGCCATGTACACCCCGAGCATTTAGCTCACATACTATCTAGTTGTCCAACACACGCGGGAACGACCTACATTCAAAGGCACAATGCAGCATTAAGAGTACTTTATTACCATCTCTGTCATTCCTACGGCATTCACCTTAATATCGCTCCTCTAAATGCTCCTAGAGAAATTGAGTCAATTGTCGAGAATGGGAAGTGCCGTATATACTGGAAATTTATATTCTCGACAATTGTTTCTGTTGCTCACTCGAGGCCTGACATGGTTCTTCTTGACTTCGAGAAGCGAACCATGTTCGTTATCGAATTTTCGGCACCAGCTGACAAAAACATCATAGCCAAGGAGAATGAAAAGAAAGAAAGGTATAGAGACCTTTTAAGGGAGTTGCAACGATTTTTGCTGGATCGTCGTATTGATTCCTTTACAGACTGTAACCACCTATCTCACGGCCGTGAGACGTGGTTGTGGCTGAAATTTTACCGCGATTTCGCTGGGAGCGGATGCAATTTTCCATATTAGCACCCGCTCCCGGCGAAATCCTGCGGTTGTCCTTATGACAAATTTTTAATTATTATATATACGAGGTGTGTTCAAAAAATAAGGTGACTTTATGATTTTCTCAGATATAATACACTTGTGCCAACGCTTTTTCCAATCATCGAAGCACTTTTGATAATCATTTTGTGGTATAGCCTTGAGTTCTTTCAGCGATGCAGTTTTTATCTCATCAATTGTTAAAAATCGATGTCCTTTCACGGGTCTCTTCAGTTTTGGGAAAAGAAAAAAGTCACTGGGGGCCAAATCCGGTGAATATCATTATTGACTTCATTCAATATCTCCTGAGCGATGGTCATGCGATGGATCTTTTCATCAAAATTAAGCAGTTTTGGAACAAATTTCGCTGACACACGTCTCATGCCCAAAACGTCCGAAAAGATAGCATGGCATGAGCCAACCGATATTCCAACATCTTCAGCAACTTCCCTTATGGTAATTCGGCGATTTTTCAACACCATTTCTTCCACTGCTTGAACGTTTTCATCTGTTATTGACGTGCTGGGACGTCCAGGGCGAGGTTCGTCTTCGACATCCTATCGGCCTTCTTGGAACAGCTTGTACCACTTATACATATTTTTCTTACTCAGAGTAGACTCACCGAATGCAACTGTCAACATTTCAAGAGTTTTAGAGCACTGGATTCCATTTTTCACACAAAATTTAATGCAAACTCTTTGCTCCATTTTTTTCAAAAGAAGAAAATCGCCGAGCACACCAAACCCTTCTAACCTTTTACGCCTCTGCCAGAAAAACAACACGAGCTATATAGTCAAAACTGTAACATATGATCGTGACGAGTGTAACAACACAACAAAACAAAAAATTTTAAACTTGAATGTACGTAGCCCGCGAAAATTGAAGTCACCTTACTTTTTGAACACACCTCGTATATATACACACACACACACACACACACACACACATGATATAAACAATTCTTAATTTTACTTTTATAATCTCTATAATCTATTTCGTAACATGAAAAAATGCTAATTTTAAAATCCATTATTAAATAAATTGCTTTCGTCTGAAATTAAAAAATATATACAAACGATTTTAATTTGGATTGGAGAATTACGAAACTATTATGATTTCAGATTTTAATTTCGAAAATAGGACAATGTCAAACCTTTAAAACTCGAATATGTTAAAATTTGAATATTGGAAATTGGGTCATTTAAAATTCAGAGGGATTAAAATTGTATTATTTTTAATTAAAAGCGTTCAAAATTAAATAATTAAAGATGGGAAGCTTTTGAAGTTGAATAACTTTAAATTAAAAGTGATTAAAATTCCACATCTTTCAAAGTCAAAGCTTCTGAAATTCTAGAATCTTAAATTGTTATGACATAATAAATTTATAATTTAAGGGGGTCACCCCGTGTGTCCAGTCGAAAAATCGATTTTTTTTTGTTCCTTAATTTATTCCTACATATGTGTAGAATATGCTGGTGAAGTGATATTCCAATATTTGAAGTCGTTGGAAAGTTACAGCTGTTACAGCGACTAGGTGTACTTCATTGTTTACATCGTTCTTGAACTTTCAAATGCGTTTTTCTCGAAACCACGTTTTTCGAATTGGCCGGCATGATATCTTAAAAACGGTTAGATCGATTGCTTTGAAATTTGTAGGGTAGATTCAACATATGTGTACGCATCGCCTGAACTAGGATAGTTAACAAATTCCACGGCGTTTTTTTTCGTAAGAAAACAAATCGAAAAAAATCCTGAAATTTGAAAAAAAAAAGTTTAAAACCGTGTCAATTACTCAAATTTTCAACATTTTCAAAATATCCTAATTGAGGTGATGGCCACAGCTTCACAGATTAAAATGCCGTTTAGTGTTTTGATTTCCCATCAACCGTTCGCTCGGAATCAGGCCGGGCATGGACACTTTTTTTTGGACATGGGTGTCTTCGAAGTGGCGCCACACGCATTATAATAAAGATTTTGGGTTCAAACCTGCACAATTTACTGATAAAATGTAAATAAATATATAGTGAAAAGTTCAAAGTTGTATATTGTTATCATTTATCAAAAATATCCCAAAAAAGGGTAACAAAAAACGAGCCGTCACACGGGATGGCCCCCTTAACATTAAATCCGATTAAACTAATTTTTCTAAAATGAAAAAAATTAATTGCATTATTCCAAAGAAATTTTTTAAATAAAGAGTAATTTTAAATGGAACAAATTTTTAATCCGGAAAGCTAAAACTTAAACGAATGATAAGTTCATTTAAAACTGAAAAAAATGTTAAGTCACCACACTTTTTTATACTCAAACCCTTTAATTTTTATATTATCTCAACTAAATTTAAATCGATAAAAAAATTAATAGTTTTTAAATTACTAATTATACTTTCCAAAATTCGACCAATTCAATTTTAATTGCAAAATTAAAACCTACGAAAGGGAGAAATTAAAAATGTAGCGTTAATCGCGAAAATTCAGAACTCTAAAATTGTAACCATTTAAAATTACCGAAATGATCCTTTTATTGATGTATCAATTTCAGATAGTTTAATTTTCATCTTTTAATATTTTAAACTCAATTTTTTATTTTTTTATTTCAAATCTCCCGTTAGAATTATTACTTATTCTAAAAATGTTAAAATCGAGATTTTTCATTTCGAAAGAATTTATTTGTTTAAATCTTCAACCAAAAACGAATAATTTTAAGATTTTACATTGAAACTTAAAAATTAAAATAAAGAATACAAAACGATATTGCTCCAATATTTGATTTTTTGGAACTGTACAATTTTAAGCTTTTCAATTCGAAATTGCTTGACATTTACATCTAAAATTATTAAATTCAAAACTATCAAGGCTTTTAACATGACACTTTGAAACATTTAATAGCGAAACGGTTATGAGATTTTGAATATTTGAATTCGAAATTACAATATTGTGAAATTAAAAATTCGAAACCTCCAAAAAATAACATAAAAATTAATTTAAGAAAAGACTTTAGTTTCAAGGCCTCAGAGATTAAACTGTTTTAAAATTGCACATTCAAAACTATAATTAAAATTTTTAATTATATGAAATTTAAAGATGATAAATATATTATTAATAAGTATCATATTATGTAGTATCAAGTAACATTTAGGATGGCTGGATAGATTTTTTTACTAAATGATCTGGTTTCTGTGAAAGAAAAAGTCACTGTCATTTTCACCGTTCAAAATTGCAGAGTTTTAAATATTGCGATAAATATTGTGAACCTTTAAAGTTTAATTATTCTAAATACTTTGAAAATTATTTACTTTCTAATTGAAAACTTTCAAAAATTACAAAATGCGCGAATTAAGATATACGGGAAATCTCCCGGCTTTATCCCGGTGCAAGTTTCTCCCGGTTGGGTGGCCACCCTAAGTATTGCTAGTAAGTTGTGGATTTTTCTGAAATTTTGAGATTTTCGTTGACTCTTTAATTCGGAACTATAATAAATAATAATAATTCATACAAAAAAAGTTTTCAATAACTACTTCAGGAAAATTTTAAGAATATTTTAAGCATCTGTTTTATTTCAGAAAAATATATTGAGAAGAAAAAAGAAGAAAAAGATGGTTTAAAAATGATTCTCTCTATTGTTGATTTATTATTTGTTCATAACTAATAAAGCAAAGCTAAACATTTCAGAAAAAGCGCAACTTTATAAAAATTACCTCGCAGAAGATAGTTATAAGCAATGATAAATTGTTACAATAATTATGTTTGTTAAATTTTATTAGGTCCTGCCATGCTCTAAGTGAAAAGTGGACAAAAGTTGAATATTTCAGAAAAAGACGTAACTTTCTAGGATTATTGAATGATAATACAATTTAAAAAAATAATAAATGCTTTAAACAATTTTTTTAACTTTAATTATTACCTAACGCTTAGGAAGGGGTCATTTACAAAATACGTGATACGTTCGTAGGGAGCGGTTCAGAGTACCATTCTCCATGTTAAGTGCAATAAAAAAGCATCACGCGTGGGGGGGGGGGGAGCTTTGAAAGATATGTCACGTGTTTTGTGAATGACCCCATGACAAGTTGACAAAAAGTGGTAAATTTCTGAAAAATCCGCAAATATCTAGCATTACTACAGCAAAAAATATTTATAAACAATAATACATTATTTCAATTTTTTGTTAAGTTTGATTAATTTTTACCCCGCTCTTAGTAAACATTTTGTTAACTTTAATTAATTATTATCTCCATCTGAGTAAAAAGTTGATAAAAAGTGGATAATTTAAGAAAAAGCCGCAACTACCTAGCATTATTAGAGGAAAAGAATAAAATAAACAATATATTATAAACAATAATAATTGGTCTAATAACAATTATTTTTGTTAAATTTTAAATAATTATTACAACATTCTAAGTGAAAACTAGACAAAAATTTAAAATTTCAGGAAAAATCGCAACTTAACTTAATCCTTACTTCACTCTAATTGAAAAGTGGATAAAAAGTGGACAATTTTGTTTAAAAACTGCAACTTTCTATAATTCCCAAAATTACCAGGTTCGAGCACTCAACTTTTACCTATACTGAGGATACACGGGAACTTTACAGATATCGTATGAATTTAAGTTGATTTGTAAAAGAATTTAATAAAAATCCTGAAATTTTATAAGGAATATGTGAAACTCTACTCTAAATGACAGAACATAAAATACCAGTCATTATTAATGTAACAATGAAGTAATTTCACAATAGATTTCTGCAATGTTAAACTTGATAGAAATCACTGTTATTTTATGTCAAATCATTCACAGTGTCATTTTACCTGGAGTTTTTAACAGTGTAAGTATATTTGATAAAAAAAACTGATTCCATCTGAATTATTTAATAGAAAAATGTTATTATTTAATAAATAGAATTAATTGATCTTCTCATCATTAGAAACGATCTTGTATTACACACTCATCTCTATGCATTGAATCTATATATAGTGGAATCACTTGTAAATAAGAAATGTACAAAGATTTGAGGACCACCTTCTGGATTTCACAACAATAACAATTTATATATGTAATTGCATAAACTATGGTAAGATCATATAAATTATCGACGTGGTGATACTTAAATAAAAAAAATATTAATTTTATACTCTTACCTGGATTGGAGTCATCGCGTGAAAGTTTAGATTTTTAAGTGTTTTTAAAACAGGTTCACTTAAAGTTACTTCTAACTCCTCCCACTTCCGAGCCTTCATTATAAAAATGTTTTTTTTTTTTCTAGTACTTTCTTACTTGAGTTCAAAACAATTTGTTTGTATTTTTGTGACATTTGAGGTTATTTTCTCGTAATTCCGAAGGGTCAGCCATGTGCACATCGGTACGGCACTCAGGTAGAGTCAGGCTGGGTCGACTCCATCGACATATAGAAATGGACCGGTAATGCTGTGGGGAGAACGGTAATGGGCTCTAAAGAGAGAAAAAACATTTGAAACGTAGACCTATCTCTTTCTAGATAAAGCTGATTGGTCTAGAATATTTCCGTTAGGTGAAGTTTGGCGCAGCATAGGACCGTGCTTTGTGTCGCGAGTGCCCCAATAATGTGACGTTTATTGCACTTTTCAGAATTGATTTATTTTTAATTTATTTAATTATAGTTTATCGTAAATAAATATAAAAGATGGTGGCAGCCTCTGTAGTTTCTGGGCGTTGTAGAAACGTTTATAAGGAGATATGTATTCATACGTGGGTAAACTTATTGAATATAATAAAATAAAAAATATTACAACAAAAACAAAACCTCAAAATATGAAGCTTTGTACCTATGCAATACAGATGGTTATTTTTAATGTTATAGAAATATTGTTCTCAAATTTTTGACACTTTTTACATTAATTTTGAACTCACAAAACGATTATTATTGTAGCATTTTCAATCCAATTTCAAGAAGAATTGCAGGTTACCAAGTTTTTAAAATAATCTATCTGAAACCGGATATTTTACATGAATGTTCTTTAAAATTCAATTTATTATAACTACAAATTTCTAATGTATTGTTTTTCTTTTTTTTTTTAATGAACCGTACAGAATATTCAGGCAATACCCGGGGTCCCCAATTCACTGGACAGAGTCCTGAAATAGATAAAGGCAGGTCTACATCTCATATATTTTTTCCCTCTCTAGAGCCCATTTCAGTTCTCCCCAAAGCGTTACCGGTCCATTTCTATATGTCGATGGTCGACTCCCATGGGCGCGTTGATCACATATACTTTTGTAGTTATCCACCTCCTTGTAGATGGCTTTACTGTAGGGGCATAAATGGGGGTAATATTTTCTTAGAATATCTTGGTGCCGCCATTCTATTGTTCGTTGAGGTTATGGTTTCGTCAACAAACTTCAAATTTTGCTAAGTTCAAAAAAGTTGTGTCTCGCTGTATGAAGTGAAATCAGGACATTGAAAAATAAACAAAGTTAAAGTAAATTGAAATGTTTTTGCTGTACCAGGATGTCACTGATTTCACTTCTCTATTAGAATGCGAATAAATAAAATGTTGAAAAAAGGTTACATTTCATGTATTATGTAATTCTTCATTTATTGGAGAATTATTGCAAAATTGTATAAATTTATGCCGAAAAATGGTACAGGAAACAGTATTTACACATTTTTCGTCTTAAATTTGTGTAGTTTTAAATTAATTCGTTTATTTTCTCGAATTTTAATTCATGCAACGCATTCAAATAATATACACATTTACGTGAACGAACACATGGATACGCTTTAGTTTGCCACCTCCTTGTAGATTGCGCTAGTGTCGCTATAAGAGGTCAAACGCGCCCATAGGAGTCGACCCAGCCTGGGTAGAGTTCTAAAGAGTTTATGTGACCGAGAATATGTCCGGGAGTACGGGAATATGACTCAGAATTTCTTTGATGAATGTGCTCTTCGGGAATTTATGAGAATTTAAAATTATTCGTAACTTTTGAAAAGTGAATCTTGTAGTTTGTACAATCATTTTTAGTTATTCTATGCGACTGTATCATAGAATTTGGAATGCAACAATATTCTTGAACATTTGATGCTGAGCTTTAAGAGTGTTATGGTTTAAAAAGGGCCATTATAAATATAAGAATGTTCTACCTGTTTGACCTATAATCGTATTTACAAGTGGTATTTGAAACGCAAAAATATTCTTGAATATTTGATACTGAGTTTGAAAATTTTTATAGTATTAAAAATTTCATCATAAAACAAGCCTGTTCTACGTATTAAGACTACACTGTAAAAAAATCTATTGAATTTTCGTATATCGGAGTAACTTTAAGAATCTGTTGTGATATTCCAATTCGGCCGATAATTTTACATGCGAAAAAGTAAAATTCATTATGTGAAGAATAAAAAAAAATTATCAGGGCGACAGTTTTCTAACACTCGAAAGCTCAAACTTCGTACAATTTCATGAAGATTGAAAAACACAAGCCGGAGACGTTACCACTTACCTAAAACACTTAAGATACTATGGGTATTTTTTTGATGTTTAAATATTCCGTTAAAAAAATATGAAATATACGCTTCGAATAACCGCATTTTTTCCGTTCCAATAGCAGAAAATGTAAAAGGCAAAATAGGAATAGCTCGGATTCGGCCTATTTTCGTATGAAAGCTGTCAAAAAAGTTGAACATACCCTACTGAAAGAAATCTCTGAGTTTTCTTTAGCGAAATAGCCTGGCCCATTTGAGTCTATAAACAAAGTCGATTTGAAACAAAATAGTCTCGGAGATAGTTTGAGAGATTTGGGTCCTTTTCAAGATCCTTTTAGTGGTCCTTTTAAGAGTGGTGCGACGGTAATATAATGTTCCTTTTGTATTCGTCACGTACCGGGCGGGCAGAGTTATTTACAGTAGTTGGTCTTGGCTAATCCGCTCTCCCTTTTTAAATTTCTCTTCAAATTATTAACACTTACTTTTAATTGATGAATTTTCTCATTATACTTATTTATAATTATAACTTATATACTGATATACAATTTTCTAGTTGAATTCAAAAATGTAGTATTTTTTGGCGTATATCATTCCATTTACGAGAAACGTTCTATTGATTCAAATTTTAAGCATTAAAAAAAAAGTTAGATATCTGAAGTCATCGAAACCCATAGATTCCGAATTATTATGTTTTAGGCTGTTAACTATGAAATTAAAAAAAATCTACTTCTAAATTTTAATCCGAATGCTTAACAAAGGACCCTTGAGTGTCAGCTACTCTATTGAGATAGCCTCTCTGCTTTTATTTATGATCGTATTCTTATTTCAATTTCGGAAAGGATATTTAAAAGTCTTCAGACCATTTAAACGAGCTTCCTGGACCTTTAGAAATATCTAACTGAGTGCCTGCGGAGAATTTCTCTGAGCTTCTATGACCTAAAGAATTTTTAGTATATACTCAAAGTTTCTTTTCGGCAGGGTAGCTGTCAATTTCCTCGCATTAACAATAAAAATACTCCAAAATTGAAGGATGAATGCATCGATAAACAACGAACACGAGAGACTCTTTCGTATTCACATATTATTTGATTAATTATTCTAAATTTTTAATTTCTTATAAATAAAAAAATTTACAGTTTCCGCCAGGGTAAAATTAAAAATCTCGATGTAATTTTCAATCACAGGAAAGTCATTTTACCGACGCATGGTATTTTTACACGCTGCGACTGAATTTTCCCTTCTTAATGTAAAATTCGTACGAGGGAATGTGTAACTTTATTTTGATCGAGTGTGTAATAATACACTGCTGCTCGAGGGTCCTTTTATTTATATCGCTAGAAGAAATAATTTCACACACCGCAGATACGAAATATCTGACAGGGTGCTTGGGGCGACTAACGTTTCAATATCAATTTGTAATAGTGACTAGAGTTTCAATTATTTTATTTTAGTATTTTTACATTTTTTTACAATAAATGTAATTAAATGAGAATTGCACAAAGTTTCTCTTTTTTGTACAAATGTGAATTATTGAATATTTTCGCATCACCGCTTTTTACATTGTGCATATGATGTATATAAATATTGGATGATACTTTTTGCAGTATATAACAATTTATCAACATCATGTACAAGGTAGAAATGTACGTTACAGAAATGAAATATAATTAAAAAATCCCAATCCTATTCCGTATCAATAAATTCAATGTTCTACTAAAACTAAATAATATGTGTTAAATACAATATTCGAAATTGAATTCGGGCCTACTACGTTGATATGTTTAAGTTAAAAAATTTACTTTAAGTCTCTAAGTTGTAAGACTTTAAGCCGGGGTTTAGGTTGGCGTTTACAGTTTTCACCGTTCAACTACCTGCGAATCATCAAGACAGGTAATATTTGAAGGCAGGATATTTTTTTATACGGCAGTCAGGTGTATTTTACTGTAGGAATACTGTAAAAAAAGAGAAAGTTTTACAGGTGAGTGATGATGAAAAGAATGTTGAAAGTTTGCAGGCATAAATACTTTGCACAATTCTCCTTTGAATTACATTATTTGAAAACAAATGTAAACATGCTGAGATAAATTAATTAAAATTCTAGTCACCATTACAAATTTATATTGGAAAGTTAGTCGCCCCAAGCACCTTAACAGATATTTCGTATCTGCGGTGCTGCTTGGGTAGGAGAGGATGGCATCTAGGCACGTGTCTACCACCGCTCTCGCTCTCCAGCTAAAATACCAGGAAGCGCAAAACATGTGTGGCTGGCGGGAATTTTCCCAGCTTGGGCATGTCTGACATAATTTGTAAATAGAAAATTGCTTCTTAATCTTTTAAAATGACTTATATTTATATCCGTATTTATACTACCTGTAAGTTATTTATTACTGCTTCGAAATATGAAAACAGAAACCTAACCTCTAATCAAGCAAATAGTACTTTCTTTTTTTATTCAATACTTGCCAATCAACACATTTTCTTAAATCTGCATGTAATAGCAAACACAGTACGTATAACAGTATACACAATACAACTTTCAGCCAGTGTTATATAATAACAAATTTAATTTGACACTTCGACTAATGTTTATTTTCGAGATGTCAAAATAATTGAAAATATTGTCTTTGCACATGCACAGTGAATTTTACTTACTCTCAGCGCCTTCTAGTGTTAGCGTATATCAAACTACCGACTGCATAGTACCAAAGATTATCTTTGATAGTACTTTTCATTTAAGAGCGGAAGCTTGGGCGCCGTCATGACACTTATCGGGCATTTAAAAATTGAGGACATATTTTTGGTAAAATGTACACTATCGTACCTAATTTTAATGTAAAAGAGAATGAAAATGATGTGCCAGGTGCTGAATTATTGCATAAAAAGGTGGAAAAAATATCATTTGTCAGTTAAAAAGGTGGTTAAAATGCAGAAAACAATGTACCAGAGGGAGAAAGCAGCAACTTATTGATCGGTAAGTGGAATGCAGATTATGTTTACACTGCGTATAGTTGCAAGGTTTAAACAGTGGAAAAATAGTGTTTTGCATAAAAGTGAAATAATTTTATTATTAAAAAAATATAAAAAAAGGTTGATAAAGCATTTTTAAAGAAATGCAATTGAAAATGAATTAATATCTATCATTATAAAAGGGTTGTCAGTTTTGACATTCACCTAGCCTGCAAATTACCGAAATAAATGCAAATGCGATTTTTTTAGTTCGAACATTTTTCTCTGAAAATTCGTACAATAAAAGAAATATGATTACAAAATGGTGAAAAAATTGTTTGTAATAAATACATGAAACTGAAAGAAGTGACAATTTTTTTTTATTCATGTTTTTATATAGTAATTTTAAAATCAGGTTGGCCGTTTGACTGGGCAGGTAGGAATTTTTTATAATAGACGAGAAATTTGTCAGTAAATTCATTTTTTGACTGAGAATTAGACAAATTTCGGAGCGAAAAATCCATCTAATCACTTAAAATAACACGAATGTTGTATCACACGATAATTTAAAATATGATGTCATGACTTTTTTAAAATAAACTGCAGTTCGAGTATAAATAGTTGAAAAATACTACCTTTATGCTTCAAAAGTACTCGTCTCTGCGCGCACATAACCTCACCCACATATCACTTTTACTGCATTTCGCGCAATTTTGTACATGCCTCTTAAATGAACCCTCGGAAATATGAACCTTTCGAAATATATTAAATAGAGAAACATATTAAACAGGGTATATTAGACATTCTTTTTTGGGAAGTTTTATAACTTCCAGTTGTTCGAAATAATTTTTTTTCGTCAATGTTTACTCTTCCCACATACGTTTCAGTGAAAAATTGTCCTCAACTCACGTGGAAGTGCTATATATTTTTCGGGCTTGCGCAATGTCGTTTTCTTAAATGAAAAGGTCTATTGTCGCCTCTACAACTATTTTTCCTCTACGCTCTGATGTGTATTACGCCGTTAGGGTACCTTTTCACGGAGGCCTGTTTTGAATCAATAGCGGAAATAATTTTTTTCGTAAGTTTCATTTTTAGCTACTTTGTTGGTTTATGACAAATTTGATTGGCTGAGAACCTTAATAGAAACTCGATGTGTCAAATTAATTCATCAGTTTTTTAAAAACAGGCCTTCGTTAAAAGGTACCCTTAGTTTTTTACAAATCTATTTTATATTAGATCACGTGACTATATGGGCGGGATTTTTTAATTCGTTGTTCTAAAAATGCTAAATTTCCTTATAGAAATAATTAAAAATAAAAAAATTAATTATTCATCATTATTTATCACTTTCATAAACAAATTATTAAAAAAATATTAATATACGTGTTTATTGTCGTTCATAATATTTTGAGTGTTTCCCTGCTGTGTACCTTGCTCACTTGTTAAGTTTATCACCTGCTTATAAATGTCCTTTAAAGCGCCTTAGAAAATATAATTCTGCGCTATTTTAAATAACCTGATAGCTTTAGTTTACACGGTTTCCATTATTATTTTGGAATTAAATAAATTAAATATGATGTATGAATAAGTCATATTTGATTTGAGAACGCACTGTACAAAAAACTTGCAGTAAAACCTCATGAATTATCTTGAAATCTCAGAGATATCTTCAGATATTAAATTAAATAGTTAATAATGAATTATTTTAATCCATAATTTTGATAAATATTTGTTTACATATCTGTGGGCCTTTAGTCGCCCATAAAATGTGTTTTTAACAACTTTATGACAGAGTAAACACTTCGCAACATTTGTACCTTCGAACTTTTGGTTCTTCGCACGGCATTTGCCCTCGAAAAGTTTTTTTTTCTACTTTTTCATAACATTTTTACATTGACTCATCTCTGTCAAATTCAGTCCCAACACACCCGCCCAAGTAAATTACGTTCGCCATCTTTGATATGTATTATACATCTACAAAGTGTGAACAATTAAAAGGAACAATATTTTTGCAAAAAATAATATGTGCATACATTTTTAAGCAAAATCAAATCCCACCATAGAGGTTATGGAACACTTTTAAACGTGAAAGTTTTACCACAAGTTATTTCATGTGACGAAAATTGAAGAATATTATATCAAATAAACGCAAAAACAATAAGCAATTCAAATTTAGTCTTGAAATTCCAAAAAAATCGTTACCATTCGTTACCGGAGAATTTCCTCTACTTTACCGGAAATTTCTACCGTTACCGGTAATTTTAGGTAACGACCCAACACTAACGTATTGTGACGTACTGGACCGTCACGTGTCGTAATTGAATGAACAGGTGTAGTCAATCTTTAGTAGTTATCCGCGCGTATATTCAAATAGATATAGAATATGATTG
>NC_046659.1:47477776-47486048 GCF_010883055.1 Belonocnema kinseyi | reverse complement strand
TCTGTCGCCAATTTGATAATAAATATAAGAATTGTATATTCTGCTGTCAGGTCTGCTATCTTAAATCTAAACATTATATCAAATTTCCTCTGTCCAAAAATTCTCGACAAATCTAAGATATACATTTATTCGCTTACAGGAATGATTATCACTTAAACCATATTCATGCCGATCTGCCCTGAAATGTTGCTTGCCAATCTTTTTACTTTTCGCACGAATATTTTATAATTTCGAATCGAAACCGCGCATTCTATGGAAGCGACGGTGCTGTTCCTAGCGGATGGAATGCAAATTTATGCGATCGTTACAGTTGACCTATGAACGTTGCAAACCCGTGGCAAAAGAATAAAATTGAATTTGACAACGCATTAAAAGTAATTTTCTGACAGTTTGAAATAATGTTTAAGTATTTTTAGGTATCTATGTAACAGTTTACATCTTGTAAACGAAAGAAAAGTGAAAAACTGCTTTTAGATGTAAAAATCTACAACTATTTACAGATGCTCCGTAATATCTGCAGTGTTGATATTTTGATTATAAAATGGTGAAGTCATTTGTTTTCGTTGTAAATCGGGCTATAAAAGTAATCGGGAGCAAGACAAAGCTAAAAAAACTCAATTTTTTAAAGCGCCAAATGATCCAAATATTCCTAAAGAATGGCAAATAGCTATTTTAAGGAATGATATCAAATTAAAACCTGGTGATGCAGTTTGTTCGTTACACTTCAATCCAGAAGATATCCGAGAAAAGGTTTTAACAGGATTTGATGGAAGTGTTGTGGCAACGGTAAGTGTTACATATGAAGTGCATAAATATATCTTTTTGTTTGTACAGTTTTTCTCTTTTTGAAAACATTATTTTATTGTTAATACTGACTGTGAGGTGAAAGGAAATGATCATCGTACTTGTTTTTAAATTAAACATGAACTAAAGGGTTTTATTCCAAAAAAGAAATCGCAATATACGAACTCAGTTTTCAAAATCATTTGCAACTTCCTATTTTATCCATTTTATAATGATGTGTTATCGCCTATCAGGGTATTTGGATTTTGCTTTATTATTCATAATTATTCTAATCGCATCTACAGAAAAAAAAAGATCGATAAAAATTATTTTTAATTAAAAATTATTAAATTACGCTTTTTTAAAGAATAATTTACTAAAAATATAAATTATTTTATAGTTTTCGATGGCGGTAATGTAGCATAATAAAACTTTTGAAGGGTGAAAAAATTCATTATATTTTATTTAAAAATGTTATTCATAACTTTTGAATAATCACAGATAGAAATATAATAAGAAACAACATCTTTCCTCTAAATATAATAATTTAAAGAATGGCAAAAAAGAAACTTTATGAATTTATACCCAAAGCTGCGTGAAACAAATGGTTTTCTATTTTTATTTTTGTATGCTTTTTTTAATAAGCTAGGGAAACGCATACATATTATTTTTCAGTTTCTAACAAATTTTCTAAATATTTTTTCGAATCGTCAAACATAAGCCATTTTTCCACATTGACATTTTTTTCAATTTTACGTTTATGGAAGTAAATAACTTAAGATGAAAAAATTACAATTATTTTTAAAAAGTAGAACATTTAATAAAAAGTTTATTGAAAAAAATATTTCATCATTATATTTTTAATAAATGAATAATACTTATTACTTTTATTTATGCATTACTTATCTATAGTGAACTATTGCCTTTAACATTATTAAAAAAAGACGTTTATGAATATTATTTCTTAAAAATATAATAATCAAATATTTTTATTACAAAATTTTTTTTAATGTTTATAATTCCCAAAACTATTATTCGGATTTAAAATAACAGTGATTGGACAAATTTGCAATTGTTGTTATTTCAAATTCAAAAGGTCATTTTGGAAACTTTAATTTATTCATTATACATTTCGGTTTTAAAAATATTTTATTATTTTAGTTTAAACAATTAAGTAATAATTATAAAAAATAATAATTATTTAAACGCGGGAATTTTCTTAAAACAATTTAAAACATCTTTTTTATCAATATTATTTATTAAAAATTAAATAATCAAATATTTTTATTTAAAAAATGATTTTTAATGTTAAAGGTTCCAAAATTATTGTTTGGATTTAAAATAACAATGATTGAAATGATTTTGCTGAATAAGATAATTCGAAGCAGTTTATAATATTACCAAATCTAGAGAATTCCTGAATAATAAAATTATGTACAGAAAATAGCCAAATATTTTGAAAAAGAATCTGAACGGTTTTAAAACAATTTTCTCGGATTAAATTTGTTTTTTATTGTAGAAGTTTCAGTAGTTTCGAAAATAATAGAAAATAATTCCAATCTTGAAAAGAATCAGAAAAATTTGAAATGAAATATACACTTATGAAGATTTTGAACAAAAAATTAGAATTTAAGATATTGAATAAAATATATTAAAATATTTAATATTTTATATAATAGAGCAATATTATTAAAAAGAAAAGACTTGTAACAAATACTAAGAGACACAAGAAATTGATATAAGGTTGTATATCAAATTGATTATTTCCTATTAAATAAATGTTATTAATTTGTTGCTGCCGTGAAAGAATATGTATGCCTAATACTTCAAATTTTGACCAAAAACTTTTATATATGTATAAAAAAATGTTTCATTCTATAAATAATGTATTATTTTATTAATTTTACCTACCCCATTTTAAACAAGTGCATTTAAATACATAATTAGTTTATTTAAATATTTGAAAATCCGAAATGAATTTAAATAAATATTATATAATATAATTAAAAATATTATAAATTTAGACTATTTTCTTTTCGGAAATTCAAAAATTACACAAATAATGATGTCTGATTTAATTGCGAATGAATAATAATTTTTTGTAGTCAGTAGGAATGTATTGGGATTTACGTCTAAAATCAGTGAAGTTTACGATTTTCGCAAACTATTTGTAACTCAAACGATTAAAAAGATCTTAATGATTATTATCTTTAACCCAGAAATTTCAGAAAATTAATTTTATTTCACAAACGTTTTGTTTTTCACACTTTCGCCTTGCATTATTTGAATTCTAGGCCAACTGCGTAGCTGGCGCCGCCACAGGGTCACCGTCAACTCTCATGACAAAAATTTTCCAGAGGCCTCTAGAAGAGTGGCATGGGGCCAGGGTTCTGCACGTAATATACCTTAGGTAAATTACATGAGGTTTTTGACGTAATTTACGTACGTGAGTTTATATTATGTTCTATCCAAATCCACCATCTCTATTACGTTTATTACAGGTTTTTTACGTATAATACATTTTGTAAGTATAATACGTCAGAAACCTCGAGCGACGCGTAACTGTACAACCCTGCATGGGGCTGCGTTTGACCACTTATAGCGACACTTGCGCAATCTACAAGAAGGTGGCAAACTAAAGCGTATCCATCTGTTCGTGCACGTAAATGTGTATATTATTTGAATTGGTTGCATGAATTAAAATTAGAGAACATAAACGAATTAATTCAAAATTATGCAAATTTAAGACGAAGAATGTGTAAATACTGTTTCCTGTAATACTTTTCGGCATAAATTTGTACAATTTTCCAATAATTCTCCAATAAATGAAGAATTACATAACACATGAAATGTAACCTTTTTTCAACATTTTATTTATTCGCATTATAATAGGGAAGTGAAATCAGTGACATCCTGGCACAGCACAAACATTTCAATTTACTTCAACTTAGTTTATTTTTCAATGTTCTGATTTCACTGATTTCACTTCATACGGCGAGACACAACATTTTTGAACTTAGGAAAGATTGCAGTTTGTTGACGAAAAAATAACCTCAACGAACACTAGAATGTCGGCGCCAAGATATTTTAAGAAAATATTATCCCCACTTATGCCCCTACAGTAGAGCCATCTACAAGGAGGTGGATAACTACAAAAGTATACGTGAATACACGCGCCTATGGGAGTCGATGATTGTTACGTCCTACCTTTCGGATCCACCGAATAATATAAAGAATTATTCTTTGATTGGTGGATTCCTTTTCTAGTCGTAAGGTTCGTTGCTGACTGGCGTTGATTTGAAAATCAACTACCGCGGTTATTTAAATCCTTATAATAATCACAGGTGATAAAATTAAGAATCTCACAAGTTAAAATGTCATTTTAAATGAATACCTTTATTCACTAACTTTGCACATTAATCCATGGGGCACACACACAACAGTTAATATAAACTTTTTATTATTATTATTATTATTATGATTAAATTCTATATCTAACTTTACTTAATGTTACATATAAACTATATTCGACGACTACACTAAGTTACGCGGAACTTATACATTTTAGATTCTACTTTTTATATCAAATATTTAATATTTAAGATCTCGAGGGACGCGGGTTCAATGAATATCAACGATTCAAGGATATCTGCCGTTCCTCCCCGAGTCACATATATTTATAACCTTGCATTTTTGGATTACGTGCAAGGGTAGCATTAGAGTAGGGGAGTCAAGTGCAAACCCTTGACGTTGAGCCTGACCAATAGGAGTCCGCTAACGAATGCTGTAACGTATTAAGCTGACCACGTAGGCCCGGGCGTACGTGACTTTTAATAAGGCTAAATTTTCATGTATACCATTTTATCTTATTAGGTATATTAAGAAAATTATTTTATCCTAAAATTAAAGAAGAAGAGAGAGAGAATGTTGAAGAATTTATACTAACACCCTAAATAACTTTAATAAGCAATTTCATAAAACAATTATTAATTTTTTATACGAATTTAAATTAACTCGTATCCAACGATAAAGAAAGTTTCTTCTTTATCGACTGAGATTATAAAATCAACGAGTTTAATCGACGGCAATACGCAAGCTGTTACAATGATCGACCAGTCGACCATCGACGGTAATGGGATCTAGAGAGAGAAAAAACATATAAGATGTAGGCCTATCTCTTTCTAGATAAAGCTGATTGGTCGAGAATATTTTCGTTGGGTGAAGTTTGGCGCAGCACACGGCCGTCCTTTGTGTCGCGAGTGCCCCAATGTGACGTTCATCGCACTTTTCAGAATTGATTTATTTACAATTTATTTAATTATAATTTATTTTAAATAAATATAAAAAATGGTGGCAGCCTGTGTAGTTTGTGGGCGTTGTCAAGACGTTTATATGGGGATATGTTTTCATACGTAAGTAAAGTTATTGAATATAGTAAAATAAAAAATCTTACAACAAAAAAAAAAGGCTCAAAATATGAAGTTTTATACCTATGCAATACAAATGGTTATTTTTTATATTATAGAAATATTGTTCAAATTTTTGACAGTTATTACATTATTTTTGAACTCACAAAACGATTATTATTGTAGCATTTTCAAGATCCTTTTAGTGATCCTTTTAAGAGTGGTGCGACGGCAATATAATGTTCCTTTTGTATTCGTCACGTGCCGGGCGGGCAGATTTATTTACAGAAGTTGGTCGTGGCTAATCCGCTCTCCCTTTTTAAATTTCTCTTCAAATTATTAACACTTATTTTTAATTGATGAATTTTCTCATTATACTTATTTATAATTATAACTTATATATTAATATACAATTTTCTAGTTGAATTAAAAAATGTTATCTTTTTTGGCGTATCCCATTCCGTTTACGAGAAACTTTCTATTAATTCCAATTTTAAGCATTAAAAAAGAGTTAGATATCTGAAGTCATCGAAACCCATAGATTCCGAATTATTATGTTTTAGGCTGTTAACTATGAAATTAAAAAAATCTACTTCTAAATTTTAATCCTAAAGCTTAACAAAGGACCCTTGAGTGTCGGCTACTCTACTGAGATAGCCTCCCTGCTTGTTATTTATGATCGTATTCTTATTTCAATTTCGGAAAGAATATTTTAAAACCTTCAGACCATTTAAACGTGCTTCCCGGACCTTTAAAAATATCTACCTGAGTGCCTGCGGAGAATTTCTCTGAGATTCTTTGAACTTATTAATTTTTAGTATATACTCTACCGAAAAGAATCTCTGAGTATATACTAAAAATTCTTTAGGTCAAAGAATCTAAAAGAAATTCTCCGCAAGCACTCAGGTAGATATTTTTAAAGGTCCAGGAAGCTCGTTTAAATGGTCTGAAGGCTTTAAAATATTCTTTCCGAAATTGAAATAAGAATACGATCATAAATAACGAGCAGAGAGGCTATCTCAATAGAGTAGCCGACACTCAAGGGTCCTTTGTTAAGCTTTCAGATTAAAATTTAGAAGTAGATTTTTTTAATTTCATAGTTAACAGCCTAAAACATAAATAATTCGGAATCTATGGGTTTCGATGACTTCAGATATCTAACTTTTTTTTTAATGCTTAAAATTGGAATTATTAGAACGTTTCTCGTAAATGGAATGAGATACGCCAAAAAGACAACATTTTTGAATTCAACTAGAAAATTGTATATCAGTATATAAGTTATAATTATAAATAAGTATAATGAGAAATTTCATGAATTAAAAAAAAGTGTTAATAATTAATAAAATTAATAAAATAATTTAAAAAGGGAGAGTGGATTAGCCACGACCAATTACTGTAAATAACTCTGCCCGCCCGGTACGTGACGAATACAAAAGGAACATTATATTACCGTCGCATCACTCTTAAAACGACCACTAAAGGATATTGAAAAGGACTCAAATCTCTTAAACTATTTCCGAGACTATTTCGTTTTATATCGACTTTGTTTATAGACTCAAATGGGCCCAGCTATTTCGCTAAAGAAAACTCAAAGATTTCTTTCGGTAGGGCACTCAAAGATTCTTTTCGGTAGGGTTCAATCCAGGTTTACGTTTCATATGTTTTTTCTCTCTCTCTCTAGAGCCCATTTCAGTTCTCCCCAAAGCGTTACCGGTCCATTTCTATATGTCGATGGAGTCGAACCAGCCTGACTCAGCCTGGATTGTAAGGTCATCGACCCCTTTGGAAAGGAAAGGTTAAAGATGATTTGGAAGGATTATAAATATTGAGCGCAAACGCTAAAAACACCCGATTTTGCCTCGCTGTTTTATAAATTATAACATAGGTGCTTTAAATCGCGAAAAACTTGTATAAAACTTATTTAACTAAACTATTTAGTAACCTTACCCGGTGTTATTAAATAAAAAATCAAATTCATCCCTGCCGATAGAAATTTCTGAGTATTTTCTAAAGATTCTCTAGGGTCAGAGAAGCTCAGAGAAATTCTCTGCAGGCGCTCAGGTAGATATATTTGAAGGTCAAGGTAGCTCTTTTTAATGTTTTAAAGCAGTGGTCGGCAAACTTTTTGCTTCATTTTCAGGTATGGTCAGGCTCCACCCGACTTAATTTTTTCTACTACTTTTCGGTCTATTCATGTACATTAATGTGAGTGAGCTTACTCCAGCAAGGGTCTTTTGTCCACAGGCATGTCAAAGTAAGGAAATTTTATGTAAAACTTTTAATTTTTTAATTAGCGATTTGAAAATAGCATTATCAGCATCTACGAATTTTTCCGAGTCCAATGATATATTACTTGTCTAGAAAAGTTAAAAATTTGAAGGAGTTTATAATCAAGAAACATCAGATTGACAGTCAATTTAATACTAAATACTTCTCAAATTTTCAACCCTTATAGACAAATTACATGTCTTTGGAATCGGAACAATACGTAGATGCCAAATATATTACTTTTAAGTCACTCATCGCAAAAATTACGAATTTTTTAATCTTACATTTTTTCCCATTTTATAACAAAGGACCCCTGAGGAAAGGGATGATCTGGCCAAGCACGCAGGTACTGCCCTGAGAGTAGGTCACAGGGCAGCCAGGGCAGGCTACCCTGCCCAGGGCAAGAGCGTGCCGACTAGAGATGGGACAAGCAGTACTTCGGCTACTGCTTGCCCTCCGGCAGGCAGGTCCTCCTGCTTGCCGGACCCGAGTTTTAAACTTCGGCTCTTGCTCCCTCCGGCCGGATTTCTACTGCGTTTTTTCTCCTACTGCAAACTTCGGCGTCAAGTACCTGAAGCCCTGAACCCTTTTTTTTCTGCGTCTTCTGACTTTTTTTTTTCGAACGCTTTATTTACTTTTCCTATTGCATTCAGAAAATCAGAATTCAATGTCAGCAATTCAATATTGAGAAAATGAGAATTTAAAAAATTTTCAATAATGAAATTATATTGACTTTTAATTTTCGAGGTGATTCGTAAATGAAATATAAATTATTTATTTTATTTAGATAATAAAATAACATACGAAACATGTGT
>NC_046659.1:47474993-47477676 GCF_010883055.1 Belonocnema kinseyi | reverse complement strand
CACTTTTTGGAAACTTTCGCTTTTATACAGCGATTTTTAATTTTAACATTCTTTCCTTTATTCACAAACTATTAATTGTTCAATCATTATTTATTTACATTTTTTCGCGTTCACATCGCCAGCCATATTTTTTTTAAGTGCGGTTGGCACGACACGCTCGGGAAGTTTTGAACTGTACGTAAGTGTGATTTTGCACAATTGTGTATGTGCGTACTTCTAGCAACAGAAAAGTGTTCATTTTTAGTTCCACTAGTTTGGTCTCCTTATGTCTATTCTCCATGGGTTTAATCCTGATATCATGTGACAGTAACATTGACAACGGCATCAAGTATTAACCTGAAATTAAAAATGATAATTCTTTAAATTCTATTGTTCAATGTATACATGTTTAGAATATATTGGAGTTTTTATGTATAAGAAACACAATAATGAACAATATTAAAACTGCGTCTGTAAGCGCTATTTTTATTGCTCAAAAGAAGAAAGTAATTTATTTTTTTAATAAAAAAGTGTATTTTCACAGCTGAATTTTGAACAAGGGGGAAACTTCAAATTGATGTTATAACCGATTTCCAGTTATGCAGAGGTGTGAGTTAGTGTAAGAGAATAGATTGGACTTTAAAAATATCATGTTAAAATGAAAATAAAGGGATAAGTACTTATAGGAGAGTGTGGTATTTTGTAAAAAAATGCAGCTTATTGAGTTAAAAATTCAACTATTTTCGTAGAACATTAACCTTTCGTTTAAAATTCTAATTTTCTTGCAGATAAAGTCGACTGAGATCTTTTTTGGATGAAAACTATTTCTTCTGAAAATTTGTCTTTTTTAATTAAAAGATCTAATTTTATATTATAAATATTGCATCTTTCTCAGATAAAACTGCAACTTTTTTGTTAAAAACTAAACTATTTCCTAGAAAATGTACTTTTTAACATTCTTGTTAAAAAGTCATGCTTTTTGTCTAAAAATTCGACTCCGTAGCAGAAAGTTAACTTATTATTTACAATTCTTAGTTGGGTCATGGAGAATGAACTGAAATCTTGTTTGGATAAAAATTTTACAATTTTGTTAGTGTTTCTTTAATTCATCGGTTTTAAAACACATTTTATCTTTCTTAAATACAAATGTAAGTTTTTGGTTGAAAATTATACAATTTTGTGGAAAAATCATCGTTTTTAATTGAAAATGCAGCTGTTCTGTTGAAAATTTAAAGATTTTGTACACAATTAAAACTTTCTCTATTATATATATTCTCTATAATAGAATTACGTAACAGCAAAAGTTGTCATATTAAAACCCAAAATATAAAAATTAAAAAAAAAAGAAAAACACAAATTTAAACAAAAAAAAATTATGCTGAATTGTGCTCGATTAATGAAGTTAGTATTCAGCACAAGTTTCGGTTTTTCGAAATTTGATTATTTTTGGGCTTTGTACTTTTTTTGAGTTTTACTTTTTGAGTTTTAATATGAGAAATGTTGATCTCACGCACTTTTGTTATAGAAAATAACGACTGCATTTGCCGAGCACAACTCAGTAAAACTTTTAGTTTGACAAAGTTTGACTATTTTTGGATCTTTTATGTTTTTTTGAGTTTTAAATTTTCAAGGTTTAATACGAGAACTGTGGATCTCAGGTAATTTTTTTTAAGGTAATGTCTGCATTTGTCGAGCACAACTCAGGACAAGTTTGAGTTTTTACACATTTTTATAAATAATAAAATTTTTTGGATTTTAGTTTTTCTAAGACAGGTTTTTATAATTTTTATTTCCTGCACGAAAATGTGTATACTTCGAGCCGCCTAGCACAACCTTTCTTTTTGCTATAGTAAGAAGTTGCAGATCTACAAAAAACAAAAATTTTCCAACAATTGTGCCCGTAATTTTTTATTTTCAAAAAACCGTTTACAGCACAAATGAGAACAAATTTTATTAAATAAATTGCTCTAACTCTCGATATCTTAGCTGTTAATTAAAATTTGTTTCGAAGATTGTTATTTTCATTTTCATTTGAATGTTTTCTTTAATTAAAAAATTTTAATTTCCACTACAAAAAGAAAATAATTAACAAACCACAAAAAATGTACAAAATTCACCTAAATATATGGCAAACGCTTCTCTTCTTGTAACTTCAATATTTGAAATTTTGGACTTGGATAGTTTCATAACGAGAAATGAGGAACAAAACCAGTACTTGCTAAAAGTACTCACAGATTATAGAAGACAGTTTCCAAACACTCGATTCGATTGTTCTGTTTCGTATTATTGATCCACATTTTTTATACGAAACTGGGTCTGCCTGGACGAATAAAAATTGTTTAAAAAATGACAGGCCATTCTGAACAGAATTGTTCTGAACAGAATTGAATAATTGTTCAAACAAATTGCATTTTTTTAAACATCTTAAGCTGGTTAAAATATTCTTTCTATATACTATAAAATCAGAAAATAATTGTATTCTATTTTATTTTTTTAAGTTATTGGAAAAAAATTGATTGAGCAAGTATAAATTGTTTAAATAAATAGAAATTTGTTCAAACTTAGAAGAAATGTACCAAAATTTTACAATTTTTCAATTTTCATTAAGTAAATCTTAATGTGCATGCGAAATTACAAGAACTCTCAACTGGCATTGAAGATATGATCCGATTTTCATCAACAGTACTGTTTAGCACAGTACATA
>NC_046659.1:47463215-47474893 GCF_010883055.1 Belonocnema kinseyi | reverse complement strand
TATTTATTTGTTTAAGCGACCTGTCAAAACAAAACAATGGAGGCGGCCATTTTTTGTTTAAGTGCGGTTGGCACGCCACGTTCAGAAAGTTTTGAACTATACTTAAGAGTGATTTTACTCATGTGTATGTGCGTACTTCTGGCAACGGAAAAGTGACCGTTTTTGATGAAGTCCATGCATTACAGATTGGTCTCCTTATATCTATTCTCCATGATTAAACCAATCAACCGCTAATGAAGTTCATAAGATTTTGATAATTTATCCTAAAAAAATGGACACGTAGCCGATAGCCGTAGCCATTATCTAATTTACAAACCATATTTCCTTGCGTAAACATTAAAAAAATGTTGTTAGTACAACAAAACTTTCCTACTCTACGCAAAAAAGTAATTATATAGCTAAATTTACATTAATGAAACGCATTCTTTTAATAAAATCAAATTTTATTTCAATACAAAAGAAGAAATTAAAGAAATAGTTTCCACATCAAATTTAAAAAAAAAATATTTTCCTTGAATACATTTTTTATAAATATTACATTTTAATTGTAATTGCTGCATATTTAGGCATCTATCTATTATAGAATAAAATACAAGCACAACATATATAAAGCGAAGTTAAATAAAGATAAATATTACAAAAATTTTATGAAATTAATTTAAATAAAACCTACGATTCCCATCCCAATCCTGATATTGATATTTTCCTAAGCGACTTCATCCAAAGGGAATCAGAAGAAAATTGAGAAACTTAAGAAATCCTTAAACTGGAAACAGTGGAAACTCGAAGGGAAGCGAGAATAATAATGCAGTATATATATATATATATATATATATACTACAGATACATCTCAGGTAAAGAAAGTTTAAAGGCTTGGACCCTTGAGCGCACATGTGTTTCCATTGTTATGGCCGGAGGAAGCAGTAGGAAGGCCTGCCGGAGTGCTGCCGGAGTTTGCAGGAGAAATTCGGCAAATCGGGGTAGTGAGCTACTGCAACTTCGGCGGGCAAAAAAATACCGGCCGAAGTTTGGAGTACCAGGTAGGTCCTGCGAAGCTCCTGCGTGCAGTAGGTACTGCATCGTCGGAGTGTGCAGGAGGCCGGAGGGCAGGAAGCAGTAGGTATGCTACTGCTCGTCCCATCTCTAGTGCCGACCACTGTTTTAAAGGCTTTAAAATGTCCTTTCCAAAATTGAAATAGAAATACGATCATAAATAACAAGCAAAGAGGCTATATCAATAGAGTAGCCGAAACTCAAGGGTCCTTAGTTAAGCTTTCGGATTCAAAGTTAGAAGTAGATTTTTTGAATTTCATAGTTAACAGCTTAAAACATAAAAATTCGAAATCTACGGGTTTCAATGATTTCAGATACCTAACTTTTTTTAAATGATTAAAATTGGGATTCATACAACGTTTCTCGTAAATAGAATGAGATACGCCAAAAAAGACAAGATTTTTTAATTCAACTAGAAAATTGTATATTAATATATAAGTTATAATTATAAATAAGTATAATGAGAAAATTCATCAATTAAAAATAAGTGTTAATAATTTGAAGAGAAATTTAAAAAGGGAGAGCGGATTAGCCACGACCAACTACTGTAAATAAATTTGCCCGCCCGGCACGTGACGAAGACAAAAGGAACATTATACTGCCGTCGCATTACTCTTAAAAGGACCACTAAAAGGATCTTGAAAAGGACTCAAATCTCTCAGACTATCTCAGAGACTAAATTATTTAAATCGACTCTGCTTATAGACTCAAATGGACCAGGCTATTTCGCTTCAGAATACTCAAAGATTTCTATCGGTAGGGATAAATCAATTTTATTCAACCCATGGACATAGGAAACACGTGACTAGGCATGCCATTACGGGGTATATGCAATGAGCGGTGAGGTCCGCCATCTTTTGATGTCCCGCGACAAACATGGCAGCGCCCATATGCTTATATTTTCATGCACAGTTTGTCGGCAACAAACTCTCGTGCGCATAATCAAGTGGCACATTGCAAGATGGCGGCTCTCCCCACTCATGGAATTCTCTCCCTTCCCGTGAATTCAAGCCCGCTCGACAAGTTAGGATGGCATGCCTTATAGTCCCTTGCATTATAACGGCATGCGCCGTTTTATGAACTAAAACTCTAAGGCGCTAAGACCCTTTTACTGAATGCTCTCCGAACTAGTAAATTCTTTGGCGGGAAGATTTAAATGGCTTTAAAATGGAATTGATTATATACTATACCATACGTTTATTGCGTTTCAGGAATTCTTTATGTGAGTACTCTATCCGAATTCAGCTACATTAAGACTTTCATCAAAGCTATTACTCAGTTTACTGTCCAAAGTAGATTTTGAGGTTAGGAACTTGAGATTTTGGGTTATTTTTAGAATCGTTAATGAGTTATGGCGCCAGTCAGACGCTATAAAAAGAGGACTTTTGGACTTGCAAACAGGAAACTGTCCCTCAAAGAGATTGACGTTTTCCGGGGATAAAAGTTGGACATTGGAACCATTATCCTTGAACTGTCACTAACTTTAATAGCCGAAATAAGTAGGAGGAGCAAAGTGGCCTCATTTATGATTGGTTATTCGACACTAAAAGTGAGCGACGACAGAATTTTCATTGGTTAAAGGCTAAAAGTAGGGATAAATCCCGCCCAAAACAAGATTATAAATATAGATGCAGAACTCAGAAAAGCCAGTTATAGTTACAAATTTCAACCAGATTAGATGTTAATTGGCGAATGCTTGTCACTTTCGCGTGCTCTTTAAAACCTTGAACCTGCGACTCTTAGATTTTTTAGTTATTTTTTGATTATACGAACTCCGAAGAATTTAAATAAATTCAAAGGCATTGCGGCCTATCGATTTCGCGTTCGCGCACCAGGCGACTAGTGTTCGGATGTGCTTACCTATTGACTGCTACACTAACAGGTTAGGTTAATGCACAGGGAGGGGTGGCTCATTCCGCCCCAAAACAGTGACTCATCCCGCCCCATATGACATTTTTAGTCAAATAAAAATTTCACTTATTTCGGTTTTACAATTAAATATAAATCTGTTGAAAACTTAAGGCCTAATAAATAAGCTATCTAAATAACCGCTGGGAAACATCTAATATGTGATTTTGCGTGATTCTTGAATCTTCTTAAGGACATGCTATTCGGTGACCACGTAACCAAACTAGTCCCCGGTTATGAACTTTTTATTGGTGTTCACTGTGTCCACACGGATTGAGATATCGTATTTAAACTTTAACAGATAAAATAAAAAGCACTAAAGAACGTTTGTATACATGAATATATTGGTAATTTCAAAGAAAGTTTATTTATAAATTAATGGAATAGGATATTACCATTCGAGTTATAGCACTTTGCGGATCATTTTTGGTTTGATGCATTTAAAATTTTTTTATTCGCTCATATTGAGCACTGACACCAATTTTATACTAAATCGTCTAAATCTTGAAAAAAAAAAATATAAGCAATAAAATTTGCAAATTCGTTGCAAATCAACAAAAAAGTATTTGCACACACGTAAACTATCATTATTTTTTGACCATTTTTAGCGATTTCTAGCGGAGAAAAAAAAAACTTTGAACGTCGATTAAGTCGAGATCAAGTGACTAAGTTCGTTCATGAAATTTTTGTGTAAAATGATTTTCATTTTTTGGTCCTAAAAATAAAAGATAACTTTCAAATTGGAAACATAGCAACACCAGCAATGTACTAAAATTTCCTCGTCGGAGTTTTCCAACCAACTTCCATAATTCTTGACGTTGAATCGATCAGCTGATAAGTATTGTTGATAGTGAACCAAGCAGCGGGACTCAGCGTGGGACTCGCCTTGTCTTTCGCCCCCAGGCGAAATTTTATTTTTATTCTTAGAATTGTTTCACACCAGTAAAAAAATGCCACAAGAATAAATAACCATTAGAAAATTTTAAATTAAAATTATTTCTTGAAAAAAAGATCCTGCTCCATCTTCACTCCATTGGGAATCGAACCGCAAAACTTCTGATTTCGGGTCAGGTGCTTTTCCTAAACTTCCTAAACTTTCCAAACTTCCTGACCCGAAATCAGAAGTTATGTTGTTCGATTCCCAATGGAGTGAAAATGGAGCAGGATTTTTTTCAAGAAATAATTTTAATTTAAAAATATTATTTCCCATCTAGTCTTATTAAGACGTTAAGCATTTTCTGTTATTGAAGATTTTTAACTTGATCAATATTGTGTAGATTTTCTGCCTTCATGGTTTGGAGGGTTGATCTACTGTCGGTAAGGTACAATCTCTGATGATATAGCAGATAAATTAAAAAAATTTTAAACAATTAGAAAATTTTAATTATTTTCTGACGATGCACATTTCTCAAGATGGGATCTACTTTATCGACGTTAAAAGTTTATTTCCTATTCCTGTAGTATTTTACTAGAAAACTTTCTTGGTAATTATAAACATTTTGATATATACAAACGTGCCTTAGTGCTTTCTGTATAACTTCCTAAATCCTGAACACGATATCTCAATCCGTGTGGACGTGGTGAGGACAAAAAAAAAATGAAAATCATTTCATTCTCTACACAAAAAGTGCATGAACGAAATTAGGCACGTGATCTCGACTTTATCGAGGTTCAAAGTTTCTTTTTTTCTCTGCTAGAAATAGCTAAAAATGCTTCAAAAATAATAATAGATTACGTGTGCTATAAAGTGCTATAACTCGAATGATAATATCCTATTTCATGAATTTATAAATAAATTTTCTTTAAACTTTAAACATATTGATGTATACAAACGTTCTTTGGTGCCTTTTATTTAATCTTTCAAATTTTAAACACGATATCTCTCGATATCGAGTTTGGTTAAGTGGTCACCGAAGAGCATGCCCTTAACAAATGAAAAATAGCAGAATACAGGTCTTAGGATTTTTACTTTCGTTTTTTCTACATTTATTCAACATTAAGCGAAAAAAATTCAAAAAAGAAGTTTGATAATGTTTTTCCTGATATTAATACAAAAAATATTTACAAAATAAATGATAACCTACGAGAAAATTAAGTGACTCATCTTATCCTCTATGCTCATCTCGCTGCACCCTACCCTAAGTTGATGTGAAGAACATTACTACTTTTTAGGTTATGGTGCGCTCTCTTAATTTGCAAAAAAAAGAAAACCAATCAGGCGTTGCCAATAACTATATTATCGACAGCAGTTGTTTTCGAGCCGGAATTTTGCAATTACGTGATAACTGCTCTCCTACCAAGTTTTCCAAGTTATCAACTGCCCAGTGGCCTCACAAGTCCTAACCTTGTCCTATATACGTCTTTCGGCGGTCGTCTTAAGGACGTCGTGAGGACCTTTTAAAAACATGAAAAGATCCAAAGGATGTATTAAAGATGTCAAATCATATAACATAGAGGTACATTCTAAGGACGTCTTTAGGACGTCCCGGTGCCTACTGGGTGCATTCTAAAATGTTCCTTAAATTGTTTTGCTTTAAATTGTGGAACAATTCTTTTAGAAAATCTGATTATTTTAATAGGCATTTCTCTCGGGCATCGAACTTTCATGGAAAATTTCATTAAAATGCCACTCGGTTCGCTAGGGCAGTGTAAAAACAGAAATTTTGATTGGAACATTCCTTAATTCGAATCTTATTATGCCATCAGACTATACAGACAAACGGGCAGCCAGGCACATGTTCGCCAAACCCGTTCTGCTGATTCAGGCGGCCTCTAAACGTCGAGAATTGACGAAAATTGGATAGGTCCAAATTCACATGATTCTAAAACGTTCCGTACCATAAATGATAAGAATTTAATACAAATATTCCATTGCAATAACTGTATTAATTAAATAAGAACTTGACTATTAATTTATTAAAATTCTCCTGCAAACTAGGAATACTTACAGCTTGCAGTATTGAATCCTCGCTAAAGAATCACAAAGAATACAGGGAATATCAAATTACCGGCTCTATCTCCGTCCCCACTTTCGTGCAATGGAGCAAATGCTTACTTCTTCCTTTCTTCTTTTTACCCCATACACTGCATCATCGTACTGTGTTATTCAAGGGTTCTCATGCATGTAACTCTTGGCACTCGCATTCAATGTGTTTGTCCTTTTCATACTTGACACCCAAAAACTTTGTGTCAAACTATCGCTCGCACACATAATTTTATACCTGGCATCATAGTCATAGCATATAAATATACTCCATTTTGGTACAATTTACACGTGAGATTTGAGAACAAGAGTGTATGTATGGAAGTAAACATGTGCAGTATACTTATATTCACTATATTATAGCCTTACAGACTCTCGGCTTGGCGAGTGGTGACTCAGACGCGAGTCGCGGACAAAACCAAGAAACTGTCATTCAGTGTGCATTTAGTTATGTTCGCTTGTCGGATATCTGATATTAAATCTGTGTGCAACGTATTTTTTTCTACAATCTACATTAATTACGCAAGGAAAAAAGATATCATAAGCATTTATATGCTTATAATATTCAGAGATATAAATCAAGGAAAACAAAATTAAATAAAAAATAAACAAAATGGAACAAGAAGACAATCGGCCTAAGTGGTTATTGGAATTGGAGAACCGAAAAAGAAAGGTTAGTCGACAAGTATCAATAAATATTATTAATTTGACTTTCGAAATTCAACGATTTCAAATTCGAATGGTATTAATAAAAAATAGTACATATATAAATATTTGAGGCGCTTATTCCTTTTTGGAATTCCAAACTTTGGTGCTGATGTCCTCTTGGTTTGCTAAATGTTAGCACTTCCCTATATCGATAGAAATCTCTGAATATTCACTGAAGATTCTCAGACTCAGAGAATATTATGCGCAGGCACTCGGGTAGATATTTTTACAGATCCAGGTAGCTCGTTTAAATAGTCTGAAGGCTTTAAAATGTCCTTTTCGAAATTGAAATAAGAATTCGATCATAAATAAAAAGCAGAGAGTCTATCTAAATATCCGACACTCACGAAGGTTCCTTTGTAAAGCTTTCGGATTAAAATCTAGAAATATAGATTTTTTTAATTTCAAAGTTAACAGTCTAAAACATAATAATTCGGAATCTACGGGTTTCGATTATTTCAGATATCTAACTTTTTTTCTTAAATGTTTAAAATTGGAATGAATATAACGTATCTCAGAAATGGAATGAGATACGCTAAAACATTTTTTAATTCAACTCCAAAATAGTATATTAGTATATAAATTATAATTGTAAAATATGTGTAATGAGAAAATTCATCAATTAAAAAAGTGTTAATAATTTAAGGAAAAATTTAAAAAGGGAGTCGGGTTGGTGACGGCTAACTACTGTAAATAACTCTGCCCGCCTGGTACGTGACGAATACCATACGACCATTATATGACCGTCGTATCACTTAGAGACGAAATCATTCAAACTGAACCGGCAGGTAGCCTGAAATGGACTAGGCTAGTATCATTCATTAATGTAGTTTGAAACTTGAAAATATTTGAGGGCATTTAAACACTAAATTTTAGGGTAAAAAATTTCATAATCTTATCCCCCCCCCCATAAAATAGCTTTTAACGTTATTAAAAATAAATTATGAGATAGAACCCTACCGATAGAAATCTCTGAGTATTCTCTAGCGAAATAGCCTGGCCCAGTTGAGACTATAATCTCAGATAGCCTGAGAGATTTGGGTCCTTTTCAAGGTCCTTTTAGTGATCTTTTTAAAAGTGGTGCGACGGTAATATAATGTTCCTTTTGTATTCATCACGTACCGGGCGGGCAGAGTTATTTTCAGTAGTTGGCCGTCGCGCTAATCCGACTCTCCCTTTTTTAATTTCTCTTCAAATTATTGATTTTTTTTTTTAATTAATTAATGTTCTCATTATACTTACTTATAATTATAACTTATATAGAGGAGAGTACTCGAATATGAGATATTCTCGTGATAAGAGAAAACGGGGTATCAGCTAAACTAAGAGAACCACTCTATTGGTTCTATCACTAACTTTTAGCCCTTGAAGAAAGAGTAATTTCGTGGTATAGTCCATTTTTCATTGGGCTTCTAAAGATTATAGTCAAACTTTTTGTGAAATCGATGGTGGTCGAGTTCTTGGAAGGGAATTCTTTAAACCCTATTTATTATTCATTAAATATGTATGTGGCAGTAAAGTTTGTCTGGAGTGATGGGGATTGAATAACTAAGTAGGAAAGTATCGATAGTGTTGAAGTTTTTCATTGTAGAGGTCAGGCATAGTAAGTGCATAGTTGCACGGTGTGGTTCTCATAACATGAGATACCTGTGGTTTATAACACTGTGGCTGTGCGGGGGAAATTGGTTACAAAAGTGTTTGTGACTACTGCAAAAACTAAATATATCTAAATAGCAATAAATTTATACTTTGGAAACATAGAATGAAGTTTTTCATTAAAAATAATACTTTATTTTGCATTTTATTAGCTATTTCCTGGGGTATCTCATATTATGAGAATAGTTTGACATGTTTGGAAAAAGCACTTTTTTACATTTTTTGTATTTTCAGCATAAAAAAAATTTGTAATAAAATTTTTCATTTGAGCTTCTTATGAGAAACTAAATTTCCTTTAAAATGACCTATATTACTTTAAATTCAGTACATAGAATTCCGACTATCATGCCAAACACAGTTGGTATCTCATAATTGGATACTCTCCTCTACTAATATACAATTTTCTCGTTGGGTTAAAAAATGTTGTCTTTTTTGGCGTATCTCATTCCATTTACGAGAAACGTCGTATTAATTCCAATTTTAAGCATTTAAAAAAAAAGTTAGATATCTGAAATCATCGAAACCCGTAGATCCCGAATTATTATGTTTTAGGCTGTTAACTATGAAATTTAAAAAATCTACTTCTAAATTTTAATCCGAAAGCTTAACAAAGTACCCTTGAGCGTCGGCTACTCTACTGATATAGCCTCTCTGCTTGTTACTTATGATTGAATTCTTATTTCAATTACAGTCTCTCTGCTTGTTATTTATGATCGTATTTCTATTTCAATTTCGGAAAGGACATTTGAAAGCCTTTAAAACATTTTAAACAACTACCTGGACCTTTAAATATATCTACCTGAGTGCCTGTGGAGAATTTGTCTGAGCTTCTCTGACCCTAGAGAATCTTTAGAATATACTCCGAGATTTCTATCGGTAGGGAATTTCTAGAATAATTTTCGTTAATGCTGATATATGAAAAAATGTTTTCTTAATGAATAACTGGGAGCTCTAAGAAAACGCTTACTGCACAAAAATAAAAAATGTCAAAATTTATTTAAAATGTAACACAAATTTCTAATGGCAAATAAGAAACAAGTATTGTGTTCTGTGAATTCTAGTCATAATTATTAACACTTCATAATTCATAGTCGTAGATTGAATTAATTTGTTCTCATTTTTAACTACCTCTGCATGTATTAAAATTTAATTTATAATCATTTATTTTTTAGCCACGCCTTGCACATGAAGCAGGTGCAGGTGCCCCTTGTCTCATTTGTATTTCAGCATGTCCTGGATTAGACCTTCATTTCTGGCGTAAAATTTGCAAAATATGCAAGTGCGGTCGTGACGATCATGACTTTGAAGATGAAGAATTTCCGCAGTTCGATCTCCTCTTCGGCCCATCCGGGAAACTCAAGAAACGTTCAGTTTGTAAGTCCTCTAACCTTGGAATATTCATCTTTCTACTTTTATTATTTCTAATTTTTTAATATCACGAGGAACTTCTATATTAAAGTTCCCAATATAATTCAATTCCGGATTTTCGAAAATACCTCCATACTGATATGAAAAATAATACAAAAAAGTTAATTTTATATTAAATAAAAAAATTACGAATGTACGAAAAATAATAATTAAAGAGTAGAAAACAAAGGATTAGAATTGAAAAAAGTAATGAAAAATACCAAAATTCTAAACGAAAAATATTTTGTAGTCCTTCCAATTAAAAAGCAGAATCATGACGAAACTCCATTTGAATGGGTTCCACCCGACACATCCAAAGAGCTTGCTGCTGATTACATGAAGGCTCTTCCTTCTGAAAAATTACCAATTAAAGGATCAGCTGGAGCAGTTTTTAGGAGACAACAACTTCAAAAACAATTACCATTGCACGATATTGACCACCAAGCTTGTGATGCCCTTACTGATGAAGAGCGAAAACAATTTGAAGAGTATGTGGAGAATTTAAAGAATTACGTGGGTCAAGGAAAAGTTGAAAAGGTGTGTTTTTATCTTTGTTATTCAAATATGAGAAAACTCTTGAAATTCTAAAATATGATGTCGTACATAAATAACGTTACGCTGTTAAGAGAGGGCAAGGGCAACAATGTCGGAAAATGTCATGACATCCTCAACTGTTAATAGGAGAAAATGAGGTTCAAACTTTAACCATAATATACTCTACAAAAACTTTCTCAAATGTCGAAATAAGTTTATCAGTCAAAAATCATGAATTATCAAGAACATATTAGCACACATTTTAATACTATTATTATGAATGTATTTTCGCTGATGCGGAAAATTGGTTTTAGACATAGCGTAGTATGAGATTCGAAAAATTAATTTTTCTCATAATTATAGTACTCCATGTCCAAAAAATATACGCCTGTTGGCTAGCTATAATAGCGCCACTAATTTGGAACTATTGGCAAGAAATTAGAATTTGAGTTCAATTTTAACAAGAATCTTATAGTAAGTAACACATTTTAGACCTCAGTATAATATTTCTTATTAAAATGAATTGGTATTTACTGCTCTTTTTCATTAACACTCCTCTAATAACTTTGAGGTACCTAATAATTCGCGTGCCAGATGGCGCTGGTATCAAGTTAAAAGAGGCACCCTACAGGCGTATTTCTGAATGAACTATATAATGAAATTTTTAAGGAAAAAGTTTTACACAATGATAATTTATATTATTCTGTTGTATTACACACCTCAAATTGAGTTATTCGCAAGTTATTGACTTCTGAGTAATATTCTTATGGTTACTTTTAAGGTTAAATTTATATATTTGAACATTTTTATTTCTTAAATTGAAATTAGGTTACCCATATAAAATATGTACTATGGAGTTGGCATTTTTTTCTTATAGCAAAGTATAAGTTTTTGAGATTTTGATGCCTTCGTGATTCGACAGTCGCAATTTTGTGAATTTGTTCCGACTTCTTGGTGAAATGTTCAAGCACTACATTTATAGTGTAATATAGAGCATACTTAATGTTACAAATTGTATTCATCTTATCTATAATCTTTATAATAAGAGTTCCTATACTTGGTCACTTTTACGTGAGGAACAGAAAGAAGTGATTTTTTTTTGGTATTTCGACTAACTTAATAAATGTTTACCGAACATATATTTTTCGATATGAGAGCTTCCATAAAGGATGTCACAGTTTTTGGCGAATTTTCTACCCCCCCCCCCCCCCCCCCCCCCCCCTAGAGCTGTGAAACCCTTTATGGAAGCCCCCTACAATGTTAATAACAAAAATCGTAATAAGTTCACCGAAGATTTATAAATCATTTTACTGTGTTTGATAAAAATTGAAATATAGATAATAATCATCTAGATCGAAAAATAATTTCAACTAAAGGGCTCCTAAGGGGTCATTCACAAAATACGTGATACGTTCGGGGGGGGGGGGGG
>NC_046659.1:47458843-47463188 GCF_010883055.1 Belonocnema kinseyi | reverse complement strand
TCCCGCTAAAGTAACATTCTTCATGTTAAGACCAGTGGAAAAGATATTACGCAGGGGACGGGAGGGGGTCTGAAGTTCCGGAAAAATGTATCACGTATTTTGTGAATGGCCCCTAATATCCAGAATAATACAAAATATATAAAGGTATCCCATAAAGTTATTTTGCAATAATATAACTATTTTAATTTCAGGTGACAGGAGCGCGCCCATTCAGCCGAACTCTCATGACTCCCGCAAATGCGACTGACGTCCAACGTAGTCCACAGCACAAACCAGCAGCAAGTGCCGGGCAAGGTTTAAATCTTCGAACTCCGAGTAGTTTCATGTCTAAAAATCCCCCTCTTCCAACAAATCATTTACCGTTTTCAATAACAGAGCCTCCGTCATTTCCTTCAATTCAGACTCCGCCAGTTCCTTTACCTGAACTGCCATCACTACCTTTATCTTTACTTCCAATTTATCCATCAAAACTTCCAAATATTCAGAGTAATGCCATACCTAGAAATCTAGAATCCCTAAGGGTTCAAAGCCTAGGAAGCATAGTGGAAAATTCGCCTCAAGGTCGCTATCATCGAGCCCTGGTTAATATACCCAACGATGAAAATTTTGAAAAATCGGTGCCAGCAGACGCTTTAAATATCCCCCTAACAACTAGACCGTTCACACAACTTCTGAGACAGCACGCCAAGGCCTTAGAATCAAATTTCTCAAATCCGTCAAATCAACCTGCAGGAGATTCCACATCACAAAATATTGATCCCTGTCAACAAAGTGTTTCTGTACCGGGACTTCAAGAAAAAAATGATAATTCCGGAATTGTGGCTCATCTCGAAGGAACCGGTAGGATTGACTCTCGTTTGGAAGAATCGAGAGGACTTCCCCATGATATTGCTGAAAGATTACTGTCTGAAGCATTTCTGCCTCCTAGTGCGATACACGTTAATGATATAGTTGCGAGTACTCTAGATGAAAGAGGACTAACTTTCATAAGAGATAAATTAAATTCAAAATACAGTAATAAGGGGGATGTCGAGCATAGAGGTCCGTTTGAGTCGAGAGAGATTGAAGGTCATCAAAGACCTGGGATTGTGTATAAGGAAGTTGAAAGATTAAGCAGTACTTTGCCAAATCAATTTTCAACATGTGAAAGTCAAACGATGCATAGTCATCATCCTCAGCTGACAGAGGCTTTGAGTCACGGAAACTTGCCAGGTAAGGTTCTAAAAATTAGAAATTGCAGAAGATTGGGTTTCAAAAGTTATAGAAATTATGAGTGAGAAGATTAAATATTTCAGTAAAAGTTTTTTTTTTTAAGTTTTTTTTTTCATTTTCCAGGCTGTCTACAAAACTTCATTTTAATAATTCCATAAACATCCTGAAATATCCTGACTTTTGACAGATTTTTTCTTAAAAATCCCTGACTTTTAGCTCACTCCCTTACCAACAAAATTCCCGGACATTTCCATGATTTCCAGGTTCTCACTGACCTGCCGGCCACCCGTTTTTTCACCGCAATTTTGAATGAAAAACAAAATAATACAATCACTTTCTAATGACCCGACTTTAAAAAATGTGAGGTACATTTTTTTCGATTTTGAAGGCTATAAAATAAAAAAAAATTACCTTACTCTTTGAAAGCTTGCATTTTTTCAATGACCACGAAAAAATGGTTATGAGTCCGAAAATGGCCAGATATTTTGTTCGTAGATTTTAGAGGCCACGGGTACATGCATATTATATACTTTGGCCATCAGTGTAAAAATAAAATGGGACAAGTTCAAATTCGATAGATACTGAAATTTCTTTGTACATAACAATCTCGTCTAGGTTTTGATCCTGTGAAGGCTGCATTACAGAAATCGTCAACAAACCCTCATCGATGCTTCAGTGCTAATCAAAACTTGCAAACAGCATCTTTATCACATTCCAACCGAAATTTGAATTCATCTCCATCATATTCTCTTTATGCTCAAAATATTGAGCCGTTACAAGCAGAGTTAGGTAACTACGGTGCAATCGCTAGAAATGTGATAAATTCAGAACTTCTGCACAATCCTATTTTCCCTGAAGAAGCCATTGGTGAAACCCCAAAAAACACAGCAGATGTTGATCAATTAGCAAAGGGCGTGGAAAACTTTAACATTACGCCAACGAAACAAAAATGTCACGAATGTCGAGAGCAGATCAACGTTGGAGAAGTGGTCGTTACTGCAGAAAAAGCGAAAAACGAAGTGTGGCATCCTGGTTGCTTTGTCTGCTCGGTCTGTAATGAACTGCTTGCTGATTTAGTCTACTTTTTCTACAAAGAAAAACTTTATTGTGGCAGGGATCTTGCGACTCATTTGGACGTTCAGAGATGTTTCGCCTGTGATGAGGTAAATATAATTTTAAACCACTTTTTATATTTTGGAATTCTTGGAACATTGGATATTATTGACAATGCAGAATTTATAATCGTTTGGTTCAGTTCTCAAATATCACAACTGAAATGTGGAAGAGTATGCTTGAAAAAATATGAACAGTGAATTTCAATTATTTTCAACTTTTAAAGAAACGACAGAGAAAGAAATATATTAACACTTTTCTCCCAATTATCTTAATTGAAAAACATTTAAAACATTATGTTTATGAGTTCAACCCAATTTTTTTCTGATAATGTATATGTATGTAGAACCCTTTAAACTAATTTTTAATTGCCTGTAAAATGATATCAAGTCTCACGAACTTGATTGCAGTATAAATAGGGTCAATAGAAATTATCTTAATAGAAATAGCTAAGTTTTGAGACGATATTCAACAATCAAGTTAATGCATAGAATTCCTGAAAATAAAACCTAGAAGCCAACGATCAAATTTGGACAACTACCATAAAATGCTCCTATTGTAATATAAAAAAGATCCTGCTTTAAAAAAAATCTCTGTACAAAAAATAAAAAAAATAAAATGAAAATGATAAAGGCAACCACCAAATCCCCTTTCTTTACTTTTTTTAAAATTAATTTCGTCTTTTTTATTTTTATTATTATCAAATTTCATTGATTCTCAGGTATGAGAGAGAGAGGGGGGGGGGGTATCGCTGTTTTTCCATTCCTCACATTTTTCTTACATTGATAAGGGTGATGCACAAGTGCCAAAACGTTGGTAAATATCAGTTATAAATGTTCTTTTATTGTGATTCGATAATAATAAAAATAAAAAAGACGAAAGAAATAAAAACAAAAGAGAAGGAAGGAGATTTGGTTGGTTACCTTCTCATTTTCTTCCCTCCTTTTTAATTTTGTACAGATTTTTTTTAAAGGAGGTTCTTTTTTTAAATTACAATAGGAGCATTTCGGGGTGGTCGTCCAAATTTGATCGCTGGATTCTTGGGTTTATTTTAAGGAATTCTATGCATTGGCATAATAATTTTTTCATGAATGTCAATGTATGCTCCAAAATTGACATTGACTGAATGTTTATCAAAAGTACGAGCATATTACACGAGTGACATTTTCTCCTTTACATTTGTGCATGACTATATGAATTCACGTTTTATGAATTAACAGTAGAATTAAATATAAATATCTAAACAGGAGGCCTAAACATTAGGTGCTCGGAGCAGTTAGTAAATTTGAGTATTTTCAGTGATAATTAATGTTCAGACGGTTGCGCCGCCGTCGACCATATATTTAAATCCGTTCCACCGCTGATTTCGAATTTAGTGCGCCGACATGATCTAAGTTCTAAGACACGAATAGAAGTTCGTAATATATAAATTGAACTGAATCGACTTAGGAACATAATTTAATATTTGATGATTTCAATTTGGAAATACACTGAAATAACTTCAAAATGAGCTCGGAAATCCAAATAAATTACAATTTAAACTAAATTTTTAATTTAACAACTGAATAGAAACTTACAGAACCGATCTGATACTAATAGAATATGGATTTAAGGGCATGTCACACAGCTAAATACCTATATTACCGACCACAGTTTTTCAGTTCACTGAATGTTTTTTTGAACCTAAGAACTTTTTTGTGAATAAAATATCGAGCTGAAACTTTGGGAAATGTATTAGAGCACAATAAATTCCGTTTAGGTACTGCATTTTGGTAGGAACTTCACTGAAAATTATTTCATCTTTTTTCTGAACCTCAACATTTTTTGAACGCTCGAACTTTTTTTATACATAAAATATCGGCCTCAAACTTTGAGAAATTCAAAAGCCGAAAGAAAACTACGTTAAGTATAAAGCTTAATAATAAAAGATGTAAAAAAATATATTTCAACAATCAATTCCAACGGCATTAGCCGGTAACGTTGTACACGAAAATACGAAACCTGGCGGCCACTAGACGAG
>NC_046659.1:47450268-47458743 GCF_010883055.1 Belonocnema kinseyi | reverse complement strand
CCCCCCCCCCCCTGGATAAGCTGCGTAGTTTATGGACGACTACTAAGATGAACCGACCATTAATGGGACATCGTAAAAAGTATATATGTCTATAATACTGGGGCAATAATAAATATAGTTGAATATCTGAATACTGAAACGGTCATTTTCGCCCTGTTTTTAATTAAATTTCGTAGTGTTGTGCTAACTGACATATCAAGATACCGTTTATAAGCTTCACGCCTGCTGTTTAATTGATTATTTATTATAAAAAAGTTGTTCAAAGTACTTTATCGCAACCTCAAATTTTGCCAACTACTTAGTTAAGTTATTTAATAGTAATAAATTAAATTTTTCAATCAAAGTTAGTACCCTAATATCCCTAATAGCACGAAACTTTCCGCGGGAACCTTCGGAACGTTCCAGTGGAACATTCCACTGAAACGTTCAAACAATAAATTATCCTTATAAATTAAAGTTCCGTGTTATTAGGGTAAGGATGCATTGAAATTTAATATTATAGATTAATATTAAATATTAATAGGAATAATATTAATTTACCGGAAAATGCAACTGTTTGGTTATAAAAAAACGTTTCTGTTGAAAACAGCCCTATGCTTCGTCTGTGTATGGGGTAGTTGTTATTTTAGCATCCGGAGGGGTATCGTACTTCAAATAATTTCAATTGATGGCGCGCCGATCAGGTAGGCCTGTCTTTGCATTGTTATGTAAAGCAAAAATACTAAAATTCATTACAAACTTGATACTTTTTATCAATATAAAAGGAAGAACAAAGTTTCAGTAACAATAAGAGCATCTGTAAGTAGTATTTCAAAAAATGCATGAAAACAGGTAAATTAATCTTAGGAAAATTGAATAGAAATATGAGTATTTAAAAAACAGTTTGAATTGTATTTATATTATTCGATTGTCCTAATATGATTAATTACTTTTATAAACAACTGTAATTGTTGCGAATTTCAAACATTGATCAGGAATTGAATTAAAAAACCGGGACTTTACTTCTGATCGTAGCAAAATGCAACTTCTCAATATTTTAGTAATTTTTGTTAATTTAGAAAAGTAATTTTTACTTTATCTAAGGTTGCAGGGAATATGAGTGAAATAATTATGGTTTTTATTTTAAGACAGGGAGTTTCGGTAAAATAATACGATTTCCCTTGGGACCAGGAATTTTTGACATGGAACGGGAATTTTTAAAAATATAAAATTATAAGAAAGAATTTATAAGAAAGGAGTTTAAAAAATCCCTTTTCCAAGTCAAAATTCGTTACAATTTAAGAATACCTATTTTCGAAATTAAAAAAAAGAGTGCTTAAAGTAATTTTTAGAGTAGAAGTAGTTATTCGAAAAGTAAATATTTCTAGATTATAATATAGTTTTTTCAACATTTTTTGTGAGGAATTTACCTTTTTTTCTTGAAAATGCAACTACTTACGGTTGAAACCTGAACTCTTTTGTTGAAAATTAATTTTATTGTTGGAAGATTCATCATATTAAATGGCAATTCGTATTGTTTTAAAAATATAACTAGTTTCTTTAAAATCACTTTTTAAATAAAAAATTAACTATTTCAGTACAAAATATAACTATTTCGGGTATAAATGGACCTTTTCTAGTTCAAAGTTCAACAATTTGGATGTAAATTTGTCTTTCTGCATTGAAAATTTATTTATTTCGTTGACAATTCACGTATGTTGTTAAAAAATCGTCTTTTTTTGTAGAAAATCAGGGTTTTCTTTCAAATTTAATGTCCTTATTGAAAAATTCTTCTTCCTGGTTAAAAATGCAAGTATTCCAGTTAAATATTCATCGTTTTAGATTAAAATTAACCTTTCGGGTAAAAAGTAAATTTACTTGGTTGGAAAAAAAACTCGTCTGTTCAAAATTATTTTTTTTAGGATTCATCATTTTGATTAAAAATTAATTTCTTGGATTGAATAATGAGCTATTTGCTGTTATAGTATGACAATGCAGCCCGAAGTTGCACATTTTAATCTTATGATTTCGCCCTAATAATTAAAAAACTTTCAATTTCACACATTTTTCTCATAGAAATCACTTTAAATAGAATATTTAACGTTTTTGCACTCTCTTTTTTTTTATAATTTCGGAAGAAGGAACTTTCAAATTGTGAAGAATTTTGACCAACAACAGGGATTTTTAGATTCTTTTCTTCTAAACCCCAGTTCCTTTTTTTTTAATTCCCGTTCCATATAGAAAATTCCTTGTCCGAAGGGAAATTTTATTTCTCACATGCCCTGCAAATGTAGATAAAGTAAAAATTAATTTAATCCCCGGTAATTTCTCGCTTTTTCGGTCTTTTCCGGTTTTCCCATCAAGTCTCCAATCTGATTATAAATAAATTTTGTGTAGATATATATTTTTACAGAGCGAAAATGTCTAGACGAATTAATAAAAAAGTATATTATAAGGCGAATTACCAGTGTTTAAATATTATTATTAGTCAAATAATATTATCAATCAATGTTTGAAATTTGCAACAAATACAATTGTTTATAAAATTAATTAATTACATTAACAAAATAAACAATAGAAAATTATGAATACAATTCAAACTGTTTTCAAAATACTCACCTTTATATACAATTTTCCTAATATCAAATTACATGTTTTCATGAATTTTCTTGGATTACTAATTACAGCTGCTCTCATTGTTACTGAAAACGTTATTCTTCCTTTTATATTTATAAAAAGTATCAAGTTTTTAATGAATTTTAGTATTTTTGCCATACATAAGGGGCCATCCATATACAACGCGTTCAATTTTCACTACTTTTTACCCCCCCCCCCACAGAAACCGTGGAATTTTGACCCCCCCCCCATACTTTGTCCACGTGGACATGTTTGATGAAAATATAGATAGTTAACAGTTCGAAATTCGTTGACTGGTTAACAGCTGTTGGTGCATTTTGCAACAATTTATTGTTAAACTCGTCGAAAATTCCAGTGAAAAAGCGTCATTTTAGTACTATTGAAACCCATTGGGAATTATTTTTTGAATGTCAAGCACTAACCAAAAATTTGACCGGCAGCTTCTGAGTGGTGCCAAAGTTGACTGGCAGACTGTCCAAAATGTAAAAAAATTCGAGGGAAAAAACGTAATTTTAGTACTCTTGAAACGCATTGGGGATGATTTTGTAGGTGCAAGCAACTAACAAGAAGTTTGACTGGCAGCTCCTGAGTAAGGTGCCAAATTTGTCTGGCAGACTGTCAAACATGTCAAACATTCTAGTGAAAAAACGTCAATGTTACTCTTAAAACCCATTGGGAATGGTTGTTTGAATGCTAAGAACTAACAAAAAATTTGACTGGCAGCTTCTCAGTGGTGCCAAAGTTGACTGGCAGACTGTCAAACATGCCAAAAATTAAAGTGAAGAAACGTTATTTTAGTACTCTTGAAACCCATTGTTCGGAGCTGTGAATTTACGTAAAAAGTGAGATTTTCGTAGTTTCTTTTTTTATATACATATTAGTTTTAGAGAAGTATCCTATAGATGGAGGTTTTAGTTAATGAAAAGGACAAAAATTTCATTCGGTTGCCGATTAAAATGTCAGTCAACTTTGGCACTACTCAGGATCTGCCAGTCAAATTCTTTGTTAGTTGTTTGCACCAAAACAATCATCCTCAGTGGGTTTAAAAAGTACTAAAATAACGTTTTTTCACTTGAATTTTCGACATGCCAGACAGTCTGCCAGTCAAATTTGGCACCACTGAGGAACAGCCCATCAACAATTATCTTACTTTTGAGCACCTAAAGAATCATCCCCAATGTGTTTCAGGAGTACTAAAATCACTGTTTTAATTTTCATCCTGTCATATTTTATATGCTTGACAGCTTGGCAGTCAACTATGGCACCACCGAGAAGCTGCCAGTCAAATTTTTTGTTAGTTCTTAGCATTCAAACAACCATTCCCAGTGGGTTTTAAGAGTACTACAATGACGTTTTTTCACTCGAATTTTTCACATGTTTGACAGCCTGCCAATCAACTTTGGCATCACTCGGAAGCTGCCTGTCAAATTTCTGGTTAGTTTTTAACATTCAAACAATCATTCCACGTAGGTTTGAAGAGTACTAAATTGACGTTTTTTCACTCGAATTTTTAACCAGTTTAATGATAAATTGTTGTAAAATTCACCAACAGCTGTTAGTCAGCCAACGAATTTCGAACTGCTGACAATGAAAATAAAAGGATCTTAAATTTTAGTGGCTACTTAAATGACGTCCATAGATTTGTCGCGAGCTCCTGGACTACAAGAAGTCCAAAAGGAGCGATGAATTGGCTGAAAAAATTCGTATTAGCTTAGGAACGTGAGCTTAAAGCATGATTTGAATTTCAAAGAAAAAGTCGTGAAAAAAATTAAAATAAAACTAAAAATTATATTGTGCGCGAGCACAAAATAAAAGTTCGAGTGTATCTAGAATATCTTGTCTCATTTCAGTATATTACCCACAGATTTAGGGAAATGTGTGCCCACGTGGATTCTAGCCTGACCCCCCCCCCCCCCCCCTAAAGTGTCCACGTGGTATATGGATGGCCCCTAACAATGCAAAGTGAGACCTATTACTATATTTTTGAGTTAAAAATATAACTGTTTTGAAGAAAACTCGTATTTTTGTCATGAACATTCATTTTTTTTGGTTGAAAAGTCCACTATTATGTTTTTGATTCAGAATTCACCGTAATTAAAATTAATATATAAATTGTTAGAACTGTTCAAACAATTTAAATGATTTTTTAGTTGAAAAATTTATTACTTTGTGGAAAATTAAAAAGGTTTTAATGTTATTTAAAAAATGATAAATTAAAATGTTGTTTTACGCAAACTGTTAACATGTTGGTATGAATTATATTAAAAAATAAAGAAAAATAAATTCAGGGTGGCCACAAGATTAAATATTTCAATTTCCCTGACTTTTCCCCGACATTTAGACGAATTTCTCTGACAGGAAATTATTACATAAGCGAATAAGGTTTCAATAATGTGCCAAGCAAAATAGTCAAACAAGCCAGAAAAATGTGCTTTTCATGGCAAGTATGGATAAATCGATGGGTTCTAAAAGAAAATACGCAACTCACGGCGACAGATAGAAACTACGTACCTCGCGCACTCTATAACTATGTATATAAAAATTTCCATATACTTAGTATAGAGTGCGCGAGGTACGTAGTTTCTATCTGTCGCCGCGAGTTGCTTATTTTCTTTTAGGACCCATCGAAATTAAGCTCAGACAACTCAGCGGCGCCATTAACGAAAAACTGGCTTTTTTTGTGTTCCACGTAAGGATGTATCCTAAAATTCTTGTCCCACTAATGTCACTAATGGACGATCCGACTAGCTTCAGAAGTATCAGTTTATATTAATTAACTATAAAATTAATAATAATGTAATTTTTGTTCATCGATTAAATAATGGATTAGCCACTTACTACAACGGTTTTTGTACAAAAAATTACAAATCAATTTTTCACTTTTTCGGATTTGGGATCACTGTGGTTCGTTTGTACGACAACCTATAACCGCACACTACGACAATACAATCTATTTTTCGTTACATTTTCTCGACCAATTGAGCGGCTGACAATAAAAAGTGGACATATCTCGTTGGTGAGTAAGAAGCAGCTATAGAAAAGTGCCTAAAAAAAATGGATATAATTTCACGGCTGTAAAAAGTAGCAATAGAATATTGGTTATAAAAAGTGGATAAAGGTGTTTGGGTCGTAAGAAAGGGGAACAGAAAAACTTGACAGTAAGAAGTGGACAAACGTCGCGTGTCGGTGAATCGGCTCTGTTACACGCTGCAAAGACAAGCCTCGTTCAACGACGAAAATGCACGAGGACGAACCCGACCTCGCCCAACTGGACGATTCGCTTTCAGTGGCTAACTAGCTATTAGGAGTTTTTCGGTAAACTGAATTTCCACTGAATTTTGCAGGGCGTCCAGGCCGTCAAGAGAATAAAAGAAAGTTCATGGCAACGTTTCAAACGATTGCTTTGCGATGAATTCTAAGAGAAAATTGAAAAGAGATCACAAAACATTTTTTATTATTTCCTAAAAATTTTTAAATGTGTGTAAAATATTTTTTAGACTTTTGCAATTTTTCCATATTAGATAATTTTAGAAAAATTAAGGAACATAATTCCTTTAAAGCCATCTTGTGCAATTTTGATGCACATTTTTTGTTAAGTTTATGTTTTTTTAAATATAAAGTCGTGTAAATTCAGGAAAAATTATGTAGAATTCAAGAGTCAAAAATAATTAAAACTTTAGACGGCTCACAAATTTGACAAATTTGAGCGCGCGACTGTTGGTTCTCGCGCATTGCGCTCAATGTTGTATTTATCTCGCGCTTCGCTCTCGATTATGTATTTACCTCGCGTTACGCGCTCGGTCTTTATATTTTCGCACATTGTTGCGCAAACATTTTAAAATTAAGACTCAAAACATCCACCACTGTAATTTTGTGATTGTGAATTCTCTTTCGTTAAAAAAGCTGAGCTCGAGAGTTTGAGCGCAACTCGGCACGCGACTGAGGACAATCGCACTCCGCGCTTAGTCTTTGCATTTCTTCCGCATTCGGGCACAGACCTTTTAAAATTAAAGGTGAACTAACCGACAACTGTAATTTTGTGATTTTGAACTCTCTTTTGTTAAAGCTCTTTTGGCTTTAACGAAAACTTTTATATCAATATTAAAGAATTGCAAAATTCTTATTTCCTTGTTTTTATAATTTTTTTATATTTTTATTGTTTTTTACGATTAAATAAAAACTACTGCTTTTTCCAAAAAGTTAATTTTTTTATTTTCTAATCTTATGTTTTGCGATTGAAAGAACATCTACTCGTCCTATCGAAAAATAATTAATAATAAATTTATAGATCTTTTCAGGCGAACAACTTTTGTCTGGTAATTTAATTTCATTCCTTGTGTCGTTTTATCAAACAAATTTAATGTTTTTTTTTTAGAATGTTATTTTTTACGACTAAAGCAAAAACTAACTGCCCTATCAAAAATTCTAGCTCTTTTTTGGATGAACAAGTTTTGTCTCATTTTTTCTCGTAGCTTATATCGAAAAGTGATTCATTCTTAATTTGTAGTTCTTTTCAGGGCGCGCAATTTGAGCTTTTTCATTTTTTTCGTATCTTGCATAGTTTGACCAAAAAATGGAATTTTTGCATTTTTCATTATTTTCCGTACGATAAAATTTGGAGTGTTCAACTATTCGACCAAATTAAAAAAGTTGTTATCATAGTGCTGTAGGGCTTTCAAAAAGCAAAGTTTTTCTTCTCTTGACTTTTTTTTATATTATGCGTTTTTTGGCTCAAAATGTTCATTTTAGTTTTTTTTATTTTGAAAATGCTCTAACTCTGATAATTTTCTTTTTACAGAAAAAATTCATGGGGATAAATTGTTTGAGATTTTGAGTACTATGAACAACCGTACATAGAATTTTTAAATCTTGAAAAAATTTGGCCTCAAACATTTTTGGTACGATCAAATTTGGAATTTTCAACTTTTCCACTAAATTAAAAAAAGTTATCATCATCTTGTAGGGCTTTCAAAAAGCAAAGTTTTTCTTCTCTTAACTTTTTTTCATATCATGCGTTGTTTGGCTTAACATGATCATTTTAGTTTGTTTTTTTGGATCTTTTATCTATCTTTTTATTATATCTTTTTTCAACTGCTTGCGAAAATTTAGAAGATTATAAGGTAATTTTTTTACATTTTGAATGACTTTAAAATGCTGCGAAAAATTCGAGGCAGTTGAAAATATTTTCAGTAATTTGAGACGAGTCAAATAGATAAAAAATATTCACAAATTTTGAACACATTTCAGAAATTTGATCAAATATTTCTTGATTTCTTACAAATTAAACATCTTTGAATAGGACTCGAATTTTTCCTAATGTTTTGTAATATTCTATAAAATAAAACAATTTTTTTAAAATATCGTAAAATCTTTTTGACACATCTGATATATTTAAAAATCTTTTTTTAATTTTCTTAAAAATCTTATAATATGTTTATATAAATTTAAAAAGAAACTGACAATACTTATTTTCTTGCTTTCAATTCTCAGAATTTAATTCCGACTAGAAATAAAGTGTTAAAAACTTCTAACATATAAATAGTTATTCCAAATATTTATGTTATGTAATTATTATCATTTTTTATTTTTCTTGGCAGTGAAAAATTGTTTTAAATTGGTGACTTCCAAGTAGTACTTACGTAAGGTATCTTCCATATTTGTATGACTACAATAATATTGAAAATCCTTTTGTGTTAAAAAATGGTCTTATTTATTTAAGATAATACTTCATGTTAAAAACAATTTTTTGTTTAGGAAAAATCTTTCATGTTTTTAAACATAATATACAAAAGTTGACGTAAAGGCAATGCGGGGAAGGCCAAAAAGAGATGTTACGGTCTGGGTCACATTGCGGGGGGG
>NC_046659.1:47447879-47450258 GCF_010883055.1 Belonocnema kinseyi | reverse complement strand
TAACTAATTAACATATTTTTGAATTCATTTCTGCCCTGGTGTCAAATATGGCACAAAAAACCGCCGTGAAATTGGGAATAAAAACGGTTGCTTATACATTAATTTAAAAAATGAACAATACTTATAATTTAATATAATTTCCAAAATATTATTTGAATACGATACACATTCACTTTTATTTAGAATATTCTTTCAAATAATTGGTAATTTTTAAAAATTTACATGTTTTTTACCATCCTTGGCCTTAGGAAATAGATTTCACGAATGAAATTATAGAAATATCTCCATTAGTTAGTAAAAGACTATGAAGACTTTTGCCTTCGAAATTTTACCAAAAACTTTTTAAAATGTTAACAAATGGACTACAGATTTGGCTTTAAGCTTTTCTACCATTTGGAGAAATAGATATTTCTTTTATCTTTTTCCAGGATATGAAAGCAGATTAAAAACACTTTAAAAATAGAAAAACCGGCACATTTTTTAATAAAATTTCTTTCCACACCATCTGCGGAAGAAAATTTTTACAATATTATTATTAAATAATAAACATTTGATCTTTTGGACTCAAATGGAAAAGTTACATTTTTTTCATTAATTATGGTTGTTTAATTGACGTCAGTTATCGTGCTAATTCAACTGCGTATCTGCATTTTCTGAAAATTATATTTGAAAGAAAAACTTAAATACTTTAATGAACATAGAAACTGTTAATTTTGTGTTGTAGACAATGTAACAAACATGAAGTTCAACCTTGAAGCATTTCGTTTATCGAGCAAATTTTAATAAATGGAAAACCTCCAGTGAGAAATTTGCAGATTAAGGTTGAAATAAGTTTTTGTTCAAATTTTAACTCAATTGAATTAATGGCTCGAAGAGTATGCATTTTTTAAATAGCAAGTGGCAATAGTCACGCTGCCTTTTATGCATGTGCACGTAGAAAGGAATTTTATTAAGAAATGTATCGGCTTTTTTAACTAACAACTAAAATGAATTTTTTACATTTGTTATTTTTATTCTGCTTCATGTTTAGGGAAAAATCATATACTGGAAAGCGATAAAAGAAATATCTATTTCTCCAACTGGTCCAAAAGGTTAAAGCCTGTACAACAGTTTGTTAACATTACAAAAAAAATTTGGTATCATTTTAACGGCAAGTTTGCATAGCCTTTTACTAAGTGTTGAAGATATTTTTATATTTTTATTTGTGAAATCTATTTCCTAAGGCCAAATACGGTAAAATTAGAAAAATTACCAACAACTTACAAGAATTTTAAAAATAAAAGTCAATGTGATCATATTCAAATAATATATTGGAAAATTTATAAAAGTATTAATATTGTTCATTTTTTAAATTAATGTATACAGAGTGCAACCGTCTTTATTCGAAATTTCACATCGGGTTTTTGTACCATGTTTGACCCTACGGCAGAATTAAGCAAAAAATATTATAAAAATATGTTCATTAGTTACTAAAATGCCCGCCCCCCTTCCTAAGCAATGTGACAGACCGTAACATTTCTTTTTGGCCCTTCCCTCATCGCCGTTACATCAAATTTTTTATGTTATGTTTGAAAACATAACAGACGTTTCCTAAATAAAAAAGGGGTTTTAAGATGAAGTGTTATCTTTAAATAAATCAAACAACTTTTTTAACAATAAAGGCTTTTTTAATATTTTTGTAGTCATACAAATATTGAAGCTACTTAACCTAAGTACTACTTGCAATTCCCAAATTTAAAACTTTTGTCACTGTCATAAAAAATAAATGATGATATTACTAATGAAATAACATGGAAATTTCGAATAAATATTCATTTGTTGATCGTTTTCAAACAGTTTATTTCGAGTTTAAATTAAATTCTGAGAATGAAAAACAAGAAAATAAGTATTATCAGTTTGTTTTTTAATTTATATAAATATAATTATTATAAGATTTTCAAGGAAATTGAAAAGATTCTTGAATATATCATATGTGTCAGAAAAGATATTAGGATATTTTAAAGAAATTGTTTTATTTTACAGAAGATTACAAAACATTAGGTTGAATTACAGTTCTTTTTAAAGATGCTTAGGAATGTTTACGAAATTTGTGAGAAATGAAGAAATATTTAATAAATTTTCTGAAATGTTTTCAAATTGCTGAATATTCCTTATCTGTTTGACTCGTCTTAAATTCCTGAAAATATTTTTAACTGGCTCAATTTTGTTTCAAAATTTGGAAATATCATTCAAAATGTTAAAAAATTGCCTTGTAATCTTCTAAATTTTCGCAAGCACTTAAGGGCATGTGACACAGCTAAATACCTATATTACCGACTACAGTTTTTCAGTTCTCTGAATGTTTTTTTGAACCTAAGAACTTTTTTTGTAAATAAAATA
>NC_046659.1:47441735-47447779 GCF_010883055.1 Belonocnema kinseyi | reverse complement strand
AACGTTACCGGTTGATGCTGTTGGAATTTATTGTTGAAATATATTTTTTTACATCTTTTATTATTAAGCTTTGTACTTAAACGTAGTTTTCTTTCGGCTCTTTCATTTCTCAAAGTTTGACACCGATATTTGATGTATAAAAAAAGTTCGAACGTTCAAAAAATGTTGAGATTCAGAAAAAAGATGAAATAATTTTCAGTGAAGTTCCTACCAAAATGCAGTACCTAAACGTACTTTATTGTACTCTAATACATTTCCCAAAATTTCAGCTCGATATTTTATTCACAAAAAAAGTTCTTAGGTTCAAAAAAACATTCAGTGAACTGAAAAACTGTGGTCGGTAATATAGGTATTTAGCTGTGTCACATGCCCTTAAAGCAGATTTGACCATGCTCTTGAAACCTTTCGAGATTCGTTTACAGCTGCTGAAGTATATTTTTTACATTTAAAAATTTTTTCATTTCTTAAAATCTTCTAAATTGTTCCCAGGAACCTAAAATTTTTTAATTTTCGTCAAACCTTACCAAATTCTTCAAAAATCTTTACAAGTTTTAATTATTTTTTAATCGTTTAAAATTTCTGAACGTCTCTTAAACGTACTCTCTGAACGTCTCTTAAACGTACTCAAATTTGAAAGTGCATTATTTAAACCAACATAAATTTAAAAAAAAAGTGCAACAAAATTGCACAAGAAGGCTTTAAAAGAATTATGTTCCTTAATTTTTCTAAAATTATCTGATATGGAAAAATTGCAAAAGTCTAAAAAATATTTTACACACTTTTAAAAACTTTTAGGAAACAATAAAAAATGTTTTGTGATCTCTTCTCAATTTTCTCTTAGAATTCATCGCAAAGCAATCGTTTGAAACGTTGCCATGAACTTTCTTTTATTCTCTTGACGGCCTTGATGCCTTGCAAAACTCAGTGGAAATTCAGTTTACCGAAAAACTCCTAATAGTTAGTTAGCCACTGAAAGCGAATCGTCCAGTCGGGCGAGGTCGGATTCGTCGTGCATTTTCGGCGTTGAACGAGGCTTGTCTTTGCAGCGTGTAACAGAGCCGATTCACCGACACGCGACGTTTGTCCACTTCTTACTGTCAAGTTTTTCTGTTCCCATTTGTTACGACCCAAACACCTTTATCCACTTTTTATAACCAATATTCTATTGCTACTTTTTACAGCCGTGAAATTATATCCATTTTTTTAGGCACTTTTCTATAGCTGCTTCTTACTCACCAACGAGATATGTCCACTTTTTATTGTCAGCCGCTCAATTGTTTTTGAAAAAAATTCAATATTATTATTTGAAATTTGATATAAGTATTAGTATTAATATTAGTATTATTATACCATTAGGCCAAATACATTTCTGTGTAAGCGTTAACTCGTTCGGTTATGAACTCATTACACTCCCGGGGATTACAAAATTTAGATGGTAAGAGTAAGTAAAGAATATGTAGGAGATGGAATAGATTTAAGACAAATCTAGACGTCGTATGATGCTTATTCAAACATCATACTCGCCCCACAACTGCTTTCCGATACGGTTCACTAATCTATCTCTCTAGAAATCACCCCAGGTTAAGAACTTCACAAAGACGTTGTACATCACGGCGACAGAAACTTCGTACCCCGCGCACTCTATACTAAGTATATGGAAATTTCTATATACAGATTATAGAGTGCGTCAGGTACGTAGTTTTTATCTGTCGTTGTGAGTTGCGTATTTTCTTTTAGGACCCATCGATATATACATCTTTTCATGAAAGCTCTTGTATTTATATGGCTCCTTACATTCCTTATATACTTCTTCATTTAAACGTCCTTTTTTGAAATTTATAAAATTAAATTTAAAAACTTTCTGGAAATTGAATTTAGGCTGGATATTTAATCTAATTTCAATATCAATATGTTTTCGCACCATAAAGGTCCATTTTTTTACTCGATATGAACTTATGATCGCTTTTTTATACTTTATTTTCCATATTTATCTATAATTAGTTCCGAAAAATATGACAATTTACTTACAGACTATTTTTACATCCCAAAGTTCTTTTTATACTTATATGTTTACCAATATTATTAGAGAAAAACAATATATATAAAAAGCTTCTGATACATTTTTTCCTTATCTTATTTCAAAATATTTTTTCTACTGTTCAGATACCTACATACAAAACTTTGTGCGATTTCTTTTGCAATTAATTACAGCTTCTTTACTATCAAATTAGAATTAGCTGAAATAAAATACAAATTAAAAATATAGTAGAGAAAACGTAATGAAATTGATAAATTTCGCAATTTTAAATTAAATTCAAATCTTGAAATGACAATGCATTTTTCTCTCAAAATTACAGTGAAATTTCAACTTTAATTAATTAACATTAATGTCCTTATTTTCAGTTGATATTTACGTCAATGTACACCGTCGCAGAAGGTCACTGTTACCACGTGAAACATTTTTGTTGTTGGGATTGTGACGAACCTTTAGCTGGACAGCAGTACACTTCAGAAAACGATCGTCCTTTGTGTCTTCCATGCTACCAAAAAACATACGCTAAAACTTGCAGTGCATGTCATAAAGCAATCGCAGCCGACCAACAAGGAGTGGCCATTAAAAACTTGGACTTTCACGTCGACGAAAAATGCTTCTGTTGCTTCACTTGCAAAAAAAGTTTACTTAACGGCAAGGTTGGAGTAAAAGAGAATAGAGCGTTTTGCAGCAAAGAATGCATTGCGAAATTCCAGAGCCAGCAATCTTAACATGTGACTTGTAACTTACATGTAACATATTATTAAAATATAAACAAGAATTTTACTTGAATTTTAATTTCTAAAATGTTTAAATATAATTTTCGAGTACCAATTTATTTATATAATCTTGTTTTAATTATTTAAAAAAACGTAAGATTCTTTATGAAATAAAGTATGGATTTTATACTGCAACATTTTAACAACTTTTACCAGAAATGTTGTATCGATTGAATGTTATCAGTGGCAAAGATTGAGTCAACGATATAAAAAGTGCTACAGGTCAGAAGACTATCTAATCAGCGAAATAGAATGCAAAAGGATGAGGCAACTCATGTTTGTTGAAAGTCAACGATAAAGTTGATGACGAGACTCTCATTATATTTATTTATTTTGTAATAAATGATCATATGGACATAAACTTATATGTATTCCTGAATTTTCAACAATCATAATGGAATTATTATGCAGTTGTACACTTTCCTTTAGAGACATATACGTGACTGGTTACTTGGCTAAATTAAAATTTAAGAATTTAATAATTATACGATACTTCGTAAGTGGACAGAAAGAATTAACACCTGGAAAATTAATAATAGGAGACCCTCCCCTTAGACTACGCGTGTTTGCACTTATATACACTAAATTGTATTTCTTTGCACGTACATATCTTGTGCTTGGTTCCACGTATAAATTCAATCAAGCCATTAAATACTTTTTCCCAAACACGCAAGTGCGTAGCGGTCTTTAAAAATGAAATTAATATATTTTGATATACATTATGCACTGTTTTCAGGCAAGTTGTCAACTTTCAATTCACTTCCTTTGCGTCAAAATTGATGCCCATGGAGGGCGAGTGCCGAAACACAGAACAAGCTTGACCCGTGAAAGCAACAAATCAATGACTTACTGTATCAGTCGTTTCAGCTTAGCGATTCAGGGTCTCCTCGAGCGAATTTATTTTCATTCAGAGTCACTCTCGGCCTGTGATTTCTTACGAGACTCGCGATTCCGTGTTGTGCCAGGAGTGTTTTGAGTTCTTCTTGCACGGGTTACACGACCTACAAATTATGTTTAAATATTATTCACATTGATTTTATGTTTTTATGAATGAATCTCCCAACTCTACTAGTCTAAACAACAAAAATGAAATTAAATGATTATCGTTTCAGTTACAGAACCGAAATGACACCAGAAATCAAGTAGGAAATAATACAAGCTGAAGTACTCGGGCGTTTAAAGCAGTAACCAAAAAGAAATAGAACTTGAAAAAAAGAAAGAATGTATAAGGACTCCAAAGTGTTTTACGAAAACGTGCCAACTTTTTATACGACACTTCGAACTGACTGGTTTACTATGACTAAGATATAATTGCCTCATTATTACATCGTGGTTTCCAATAACATTTAAGAACAAAACTCCTGGTGATTTTTCCATTAGAAATAATGTCGTCCAGTCCTTTTACTTTTTTGTAAAAAAATGTGCAAAAACTGCAATTTTTTAGTATTGCCAACTAAACTACAAATTAATGTCTTTTGAATGAAATCTTCGAACGCCCTTAAATTATGTTTATAAAGCTATCCACGACATCTGTGTATGAAAAATTCGACTATGTAGGATTTTTCACTAAAATTATTTAATGACTGGACAAAAAGTACCATTTTAGATCGAAAAGCCTTCGAATTTTTAAAAGATGTATTCTAAAATGATTTCGAAATTAAAAATTGTATAACTTCAGAGCAGAAACCTTTTATGCTAAATAAATTATAAATCGAAGCCTACAAAATTAAACAATCTTCACTAATGAGCGTCACGCAAAAATTTTCTATTAAACTTAAAAAATGTATAAAAATTTTAAACTGAAATTTGAAAATGTGAAATGTATCAAATTGAACAATCGCAAAGTAGAAAAGTTAATAAAGGATTATTTGTTTAATTTAAGTGTTTTGAATGGCACACAGTTAAATGAGAAATGCAATACAAAATTGAACAATTTTACACTAAATGGAGTTCAAATTAAATAATTCCAAACAACGTTCCAAACGAACAATGAAAAAATATTATTATTAGGCTTAAGGCGAATGGAATTTTATAATTTCATGAATTACCGACCACATCCCATGTTTTCGTTCCTGCCTTCTTATATTTAAACTAAATAAAATATCGCGTTGAAATTTTGGAAAACAGAAGAAAAAATGGCTGGTCCGTTAAAGTTTGTATTTTAAAAGGAATATTTGTTTTTTAAGGGCATGTGACACACTAAAATGTCTATATTACTGACCTCACTTTTTCATTTCACTGAATATTTATCTTGAACTTAAGAACTTTTTTTTTACAAATAAAATATCAGACTGAAACTTTGGCAAATGTATCAGAAGACCATAAAGTACGTTTATGTACTTCATTTGAGTAGGAATTTCGCTAAAAATGATTGTCAAAAAATTAACTGGGACAAATTTTTTACATAACCTTGAAATGTTTTGAACCTAAGAACTTTTTTTATATTGAAAATATATGCGAGATGTAAAAAAAACGTACATAAACGTAATTTACTATCGGCTCTTGCATTTCTCTAAGTTTGAGGCCGATATTTTACATATAAAAAAAGTTCTCAGGTACAACAAATTTCAAAGTACAAAGAAAATATGTCAAAAAATGGTCAGGGTTTTAATTTTAAGAATAATGTTTTATGAAATTCCTGCTAACACGAAGTACATAAACCTAGTTTATGGTCTTCTAATACATTTTCCAAAGTTTCAGTCCTATATTTTATTTACAAAAAAAAGTTCGTAAGTTCAAAGAAATTCAGTAAACTGAAAAAGTGGTATAGATATTTGAGTACGTCACATGCTCTTAATCGATTTTTTTTCAGTAGATCCTCAATTCGCTACACATGTCGTCGTACGCGCACGGCGATCGTAAGATGAGCATGAAAAACTCGTTAAAAACCCACATTTCCTTGAAGAATACAAACGCCACTGTATCAGACGGCAGTTGATTGATATTTTATTTAGTATATAAATACGTCGGAAAAATATACAATTCAATCTCTTCATTTTACTAAACAAATACTAGAATATTAAGTATTTTTTCGCAGGTCTGTTCTGGTTAGAATTTCTCGTTTTATGCACACACACCTTTAATTGCTAATAACTGAAATATATTTTATTCAATTATGGCCTAATAGACGGAGAGCTAGCTACATAAAAACGGCTCGAAACGATTCCTAAGATCAGAGCCTGAAAGTTGTAAGTAAAACCCTAGTACATCACTAAATGGCTACTCTGCCGATG
>NC_046659.1:47435075-47441635 GCF_010883055.1 Belonocnema kinseyi | reverse complement strand
GATTGAAAAGTGTCGGAAAACCCCCCCGAAAAATCGATACGATTCCCGCGCCCAACTTTTTTCCCAACATTCTTTAGCCCTTAACTAAGAGCTGTGCGTAATTGCAGCAGTTTTGGATGACAATAAACCCTCGGCAGAGATTAATTAATCGGAAACTGTCAACAAATTTGTTAATACACGATTCTTCGCTAAGTTGCAAGTTGAGGCTAATTTCATGTATGCCATTACAATTATTTTAAAATTCTACCCCAAGTAAAAAAAAAAAATTATCACGATACGGTTAAAACTCGCTGAGACACTCGAATTTTTTTATCGCGCGTTCAATTTGAAGCCACTCTCTCGCTTTTCGTAGGCTAGGATACAACGCCTCCCGCAGCGTACGCTGCCGATCGCTCATTATATTCAGTTCATGCGTGATTGATTTTTTGCTGTTTGAAGCTTACATCATTTGTTGCATAGATGTATAAATAAAAAGTAATACCATATACTATTGTTATAATATACATTTTTATTGTAAAGTTCATTGGCTAATTTATTATTTCATCGATCATATATTATTTTTATATTATTTTATACTGTTCATCATTGAAATACTATGCCCAAAATTTATTCTTTTATCATTTGTTATTATTCATAAGTTGACAAAAATAGTTATTCGTCATTTGGAGGAAAAAAGTGTCGTCTTGCGCAGGTACGACCCACCCTGAAAATGTGACGAACAGGTCAAAATTTCCGCAATGGGTCTTACAATTTAGAGGGGTACTGGACAGCCTTCGTTTTATACCTGCGAGCGAGCGCGCTCAGCTGCCAGTTTGTGACTCGAAAAGCATTGATTCCACAATGTTGCCGCCATGTCAAAGAGAACTGTACCAACACGTCTTACGGTCTCATTTCATCGCTTGCACATGGGGTAATGCCGATCTCATAATTCCAAACGAAACAACAACACCGGAACAATGTGGTTGGAAGAAAGAAAACTCCACCTTTGAGTTTGTTTGGTTTGAAGGACCCCAGTGGCCGGCGCGTATAAAAGATGTCATAATAAATGCAATCGCAGAAGACGATGGTACATTTTTTTTATTTGCACTCAGCTTATCGATACATTTTTTTATAATAACATTGTTTTTCTTTATAGACAAAGTGTCCGAACCGTCCGAGACTCTTGGTACTGATGAAGGCGGCGATACTGAGACGACAGAGGATAACGAGGAAATAAACGGAGTCGATGAATTTTTCGCAGAAAGCGATACTGACAGTGGTGATAGCGATGATGCTGATGATGATGAGACAGAGACGGATGACGATGATGTGTAATTTTAAATAATCTCGTATTAGCGCATATTAACCTTTATAATGACTATTCTTTTTTATTAGTAAATGATCAAAGTATATTTCCCTTTCCTCCTGATTATATCTTATTTACGTTATATAGATTATATTACTTTTTATTTTAGTATCGATACTACAACCAATATTAAAAGAATAAATTTTGGGCATAGTATTTCAATGAGGAACAGTACAAAATAATATAAAAATAATATATGATCGATAAAATAATAAATTAGCCAATGAACTTTACAATAAAAATGTATATTATAACAATAGTATATGGTATTACTTTTTATTTATACATCTATGCAACAAATGATGTAAGCTTCAAACAGCAAAAAATCAATCACGCATGAACTGAATATAATGAGCGATCGGCAGCGTACGCTGCGGGAGGCTTTGTATCCTGGCCTACGAAAAGCGAGAGAGTGGCTTCAAATTGAACGCGCGATAAAAAAATTCGAGTGTCTCAGCGAGTTTTAACCGTATCGTGATAATTTTTTTTTTACTTGGGGTAGAATTTGAAAATAATTGTAATGGCATACATGAAATTAGCCTCAACTTGCAACTTAGCGAACAATCGTGTATTAACAAATTTGTTGACAGTTTCCGGTTAATTAATCTCTGCCGAGGGTTTATTGTCATCTAAAACTGCTGCCATTACGCACAGCTCTTAGTTAAGGGCTAAAGAATGTTGGGAAAAAAATTGGGCGCGGGAATCGTATCGATTTTTCGGGGGGGTTTTCCGACACTTTTCAATCGCCTCTGCCAAGGGTTTTTTGTACGACTAAACCTCTGCCATTGCTTTTCCGCTGTTAGTTGAGACCTTAAGAATGTTTCTAAACAATTTTTACGTGGAAATCATCTCGAGCTTTTTCGCAAGTTTTTCAACGCGGAAAACCGGCTGGCATTTTCATCCGCAAACATTTCGCATCGGCAGAGTAGCCATTTAGTGATGTACTAGGGTTTTACTTACAACTTTCAGGCTCTGATCTTAGGAATCGTTTCGAGCCGTTTTTATGTAGCTAGCTCTTGGACTATAAGAAAATGCAAAGTCACATATACACTCAAATCTGGCTATAACGAGGAGCTCGGGAACCAAAAATCTCGCTATAACGAGTGTAAGAGATATTTGACTAAAGCCATAGCAATAATTATTAATTTGAAAAATTTAAAAAAAAATGGTTTAAACAAATTCAATGTTTAAATAATTTAAAATTAATAAATCAATGTTAATAAATATTTCACTAGTCTAATAGTAATAATTTTTAGGAAAAAAAAACGAACTTTCGAAAGAAAATTTATTTAAACAAATTAAATTTGTTGAAACAATTGAAAATTAATTAATCAATGTTAAACATACTCTTAATTTGCTCAATTTTAAACATAGGGATATTCTAGTATGCAAATTACATAATTCCGGATAAAAATACGATTGGTATTTTCTTGTCCTAAGTATATATAAAAGCAAATTTTAAAAAAATAGCAATACTTATCAAAAGGAAAATTTAAAGTAAACCTACATGTCATTATATTTATTTGAATTTTTCACAGTGAATGTCCCGTATCTCATTTATAATTCATAAATATTTTTAACATAAAGAAAAATGATAGTAAATTTATAATTATAAATTTCTCTAATGCTTCTCTTTGTATTAAAATATATTTGTTATTTAATAAACACTTGTAATTTAACGTCTGTTGGGGAGAACCACGGAGTAATAATAACGAGACTAATCTCCGTACATACGTTCTGACTGCGGTAACTGTACATTTATTGCGTTTAAACACAATGCTCACAAAGAAGAGGACTTGCGCACTGTGATTTGCTATCTCCGTTTCTCCCGCGAGAAGTGTGCGAGTGGGTGCCAGTGCTTGACAACCACAACATATTACCTAATATTATGCTGTCACATTATTCAATCTGCATATTTTATATAATTTAATGATTAAAATTATATCTGAATTACTTACCCATACTTTCCAGGTCACAATTTGTCAACTTAATTCTGTACAAAACACACAGAAATAAATAAGCACGTATATTGACAAACCCAACTGACAATATTTACAGGAACATAACCTCAGTGTATAGTTGTCATTCAAAACGGCACTCCCTCGCACATTTTTTGCGGTAGAAAAGGAGATAGCAAATCACAGTGCGCATGCCCCCTTACTTGGAGCATTGGGTTTAAACGCCTAAGCCTGGCAATAAATGCACAGTTACCGCAGTTAAAACTCGAGACGCTTTTTACAGCATGATTGGAATAACTGCTAAACTTTTTCCCTCATTCGATATTTCAGGATAACAATCGATAGAATGACTTATAGCTTAAAATCCTGTTCCAATTAAAAAATACATCATCAATCCGCTTGTTGACATTCCACCGGCAATTTTTATGGTTATGTTCATAACTCTAACAATGAAACTAGAACGGGTTTAGCTGGAATGAAAAGAAAATTTTTTTCACTAAATCTTTTTGCAAGAGAGTTTCCTCTATTATTGAGTTTAGTTTTGAAAAAGGTTACATACGTTTTCAAAACAATCATCTATTTATTTATTATATTTAAAAACAATGGATACAATCCGGATATCAAGGTCATGTCCGTACCCAATACCCAAGGTCGTTATAGCAAGATTTGAGTGTATATTCAATTTTTTATCAACAGGGAGTCAAAAAATGTGCGATAGCTGTTAAATTGCGAAAATTGAAGTGTTTAACATTTTTTTCTACTTTAAGTCCATTGTGGGATATACGAAATTTTATCATGGAATATGCACTACAGTTACGAAATCAGTTGTCGTACATAACTTTTCTTATCAGTTTGGGCCTTAGAAACATTTTTTTTTTTTAAATAATGAAAGTCGTGCGATTTTTCATCATTTTCATGTATAAAGTGGATGCGGGTGAGGATGGAATTTTTTTTAATCCGCATGGGGAAAGTTTAACAATGCTTATCCTGCTACGGCATTCGAGGTTCTTAAACTTGTGAAATTCAAAATTGGAACAGCATACATTTTTTAAGATTTCAAGTCGGATTAATTTTAAATTAATTTAAAAATGTCACATCAAATGAATTCATCATATTCCATCAAAGTTATTCTCTATGTTTTTTTTTAATCTGACCAATAAGGGAGTTCAGACATTTATTAGTTTGGGAGCGTTCAAGAATTACGCAACGCTTTTTCCTGGCATTCTTGACCCCCCCCCCCCTTCCCCATTTTATGCTTTTTCTATACTAACTATATGTGTCTTTAGACCCGCCCCCCTCCAGGAGCAGTGAGGAATATTTTAAGGATCCCTTTCTCTAAATCTCTCTTTCTTAAACAAACAAAAAAAAAACATAATTTTCCGGACAAGCGGTCAGACCCTAGAATATTCCATTTTGGTGTAAAACGTGTTTTCAAACACGTTTATTACTACATAGTTAGTCATTCCAAACACTACAAATGGTTTAAATACAAACCTTCACCGGATGCGGCTTTGCTTGGAGTGGACTCTGGAGCATCGCCTATCCTTTCATTTTGCTCCTTTGCCTTCTTGCACTTTTCCGCAGTGGGTCTGCCAGACACACCATGTTTCTCCAAGAGCTCTTTCAGACACTTGATGCGGTCGCTATTAGTCTTGCAACCCTCCCAAACATTCGGGTATTTTGCCTTTATCCCAGCCATGGCTATGTACTTCTTTAGTGACTGTATCCTCTTGTCATTCTCCGGATCCTAAAGAATATACCTTTTTTTTTAAATAAATCCAACATTACTAAGGCAAATTGTATTCTATGACGTGAAGAAATTGTGATAAATTAGTCAAAAAGTCCCTAATTATGATACTTTGTCACGCAAACAACTATCAAGAATTTCCCTAAAAAAATTGACTGCACTATATTATTTTCTTAATGACGCCAAAATATTTATTTATTCAAATACCTCTAGATTTTTAATCTGTCCTTACTGAAGAAAGTAATTAAAAATATCGATTTATCGCGATTATTACCGAAATTATTGACTTTGTTTAGAAATGGTGTATATAAGAATTAACAATATATTAAACAAAGTTTTGCTTAGTTGTGCTCATATTGTTTTTAAGAATGATCATTGAGAAACTTTAAAATATTTTAAATATTGTAGGAAACTAATTTTTGTCCGAGACTTAAAAAAAAAGCTCGATTAAACATCAGATCCTTCGAAAAGCACAAAATACGTACTTAAAAAACAATATTTGTAAAATTTGTGTTCAGTACATTAAATTCTTGACTTTTATCAGGAATTGTAAACCAAGTAAAATAGCCCTGTGGTAAAGCTTCTAAATAATTCTTTCAAGTGAAATATTTTTAGGTTTTGAACTCAAAAGGCGAAAACTGTTATTTCCTAAATTCAATCCGACAAATTGAAAGAAAATCATCTCACAGTATTTCTCTTTCTCCTCTTTTTATCCTTTCCGCTGTCTTCTTCGCTACTGCTTTCGTTCTCGCTTTCTGAAGAATCGTCTTTGGCTTCCTCTGCCTTCTCGCTGCGTTTAGACGAAGTCCTTCTAGATCTGCTGGCCAAATTTACATCATCGTCTTCATCGGATTTTTCCTTGGCCTCTTTCAAGTTCCTGGTTGGCGGTCGACCGCGTCCACGGCCACGACCTCTTTTACCTGGAGTCTTAGCCGGTGTCTTTTTAGCTGGAGATCGCTTCTTCTTAGTAGGACTATAGTCTTCATCATCATTGGAATCATTATCGGAGCTTTCCTCCGATCCGGAACCCTTCAATTTGGTGAATGATTTTCTTCTACCCTTCCTCTTAGTTTTCTTCTCATCATCGGGTTTTTCATCATCCTCTTCACCTTCTTCGTCTTTTCCATCCTGGGATTCTGCTTTTTCACCATCGGCATCCGACGCACTTGCTTCCAATTCTGAGTCGGTTGGTTTTGCTTTTACAATTGCAGTTTTTGGTCGGGATTTTTTTTCTTCGCCCTTCTCACTCTCGGACTCCATATCGCTCGCATTCTCAACTGTAAGCTCCAGACCGCCTACGATTTCTGTGTTCTTGCCCAAGGAACGTTTGCCCTTTTCTTCGTCGCCATCTGACTTTTCTGCCTCTTCGGGTTTGGATTTATCGCTAATCTCTGCTTTCTCGGACTTTGATGTATCCTTGAATAAAAAATGGATCGATTAGCATTTTAAATACTAAATTCATACTATAAAACATTTTTACATTCTCATCAAGAGAAGGTATTAGATTTGC
>NC_046659.1:47415411-47435065 GCF_010883055.1 Belonocnema kinseyi | reverse complement strand
GTCAAATGTCCAAGTTTTGAGACCCCCTGAATCCGAAAAACAGGTTTTTACGAATGTGTCTGTCTGTGTGTGCGTATGTCTGTAGATTTTTAGTTGTTTCAGCACGATAACTTTCGAAAGAATTGACAGATTGGATTGGTCTTTGGTATACTCTTTTAGTGTCCTGAAATAAAAGTCAAGTTCGTTAGCCAGTCATTTTGGGTGGAAATTCAAAAAGTGAGCATGTTTAAAAAATTTTTGAGACCACTATTCTTCAAAATTCAAAAATTCTCTGCACGGATATTCATAGTATTCAATTAGACGAACAATTTATCCTCATGACATTTTTTTATAAAACCAAAATTTACCAGAGTTAAAGCATTTACAAAATTTCAAAAAACACGAAATTCAACATTTTAAGGACATGTGATACTTAGAAAATTGTCGATTGTATCAGTTTTAGGTTCCCACGGCTTTTTTTTCTAGAATAATAAATATTTTGTCTTAAAAATTTGGGAAATGATAGCGAACATGCTAACGGACGTCCCTATACACTTTTTTTGTTGGTTAATTAAAAAAAGGTTTAATTTAGCAAAATGTGATTAATTTGCATAACGCTTAGGAAATAGTATCGATTTTTTCAGTGTTAGATTATTCCCCGGCTTTTTTCCTATGATAAGAAATATTTTGCCTTCAAAATCTGGGAAATGATAGCGAACATGCTAACCGGCGTCCCCGCACTGTACTTCCAAACTACACAATAATTTTATCCGAAAACTTTGGACTAACAAATAAACATAGTAACTAATCTCCCGGAACTAACCTTGTTTGTAGCCAATCAAAAAAGTTTATTTCATAAATAATTTCCAGATTATCGGAAAGGCAGAGATGAAAAACGACATAACCTCAAAATAATGCATATGCATAAAATTTTTATTTAGCACAATAAATTTTTTTGTTATTATCTCTCAACAAAGAGCCCGGGGACGTCCGTTATGATATTTTATAGCATCTGCGAATTCAGTTTTTAAAAATTTTCATTTTTGTGGAAAAAAAGCCGGGGAAACTGTAAGTATCACATGCACTTAAGCCAAATAAGGCACGATATGAAAGGCGTACGCACGTTGGGAAGAAAAATGACTTGTTTGGTTCAGAATAACGTACAGCCCAAAGATCTTTACATTTTTCGACAAAAACAAGATGGGAGAAAAAGCTAATAAGATATCTGAGAGAGTTGTTCAGCCTGATTTTTGAATAAGGTTTGCAATTTTTTTTATAAATAAACAAATATGACGAAAGAATGGCCTTTTTTCTATTTGACGTTCCCGGTGCTCGTCAATAACAGGATAATGGTTGAAATCGCTTAAGTTGCATAAAATAGCATTAGTTTAAGGATATTCCAATATTAGATAATATACAAAAAAATTTGTTATCGACACATTATTTGTTGAAAACATGTTTTCTACTATTTTCCATAAATACACATTTTTTCAAGTTATGTTGCAAGAAATTGGAATCGAAACAATATTTTGCAAAAAAATTTCTTTTCTGATTATAATTGTTTATATTATAAACAAATTTAATCTACAAATGCAGTAATCAGGCATTTTTCAACAGAAATATTCGTTTTTTTTCTATGTCATTTTTTTCAATTCGGAAATTTATGATAATTTTACTAAAATTTATAATTTTTTGATTAATCTTATGACTTTGTAAACAAATTTAATAAAAAATGCAACTTCATGACAATTTCAGCAAAATTCATAATTTTTCAAATCCATTCTATGATTTTTTAAAAACAAATTTAATGAACAAATGCATTATTAGGGCATCAATCGACGGATTAATTCTTTTTTGTTTCAATATCAGGCTTTTAATTGGGATCTTCATAATAAATTCGGCAACATTCATGATGAGTTGACACATTTTATAATTTTTTAAAATAAATTTAACAAACAAATGCATTATTCGGGCATCTGTGGACGGAAAAATTAGTTTTTCTCGATTTCAGCGAAATTTATAATGGATTGATAAATTTTATATATTTTTAAAAACAAATTTAATAAACAAATGCATTATTCTAGCATCTGTCGATGGAAAATTAATTTTTTTTCGATATCCTAATTAAAACTATTGACATAGAAAAAAAAACGAATTTTTCTGTAGACAAATGCCTGATTAATGCATTTGTTTATCTAATTTGTTTAAAGAAATAATAAAATTTATCAACTTATCATGAATGTTGCTGAAATTCTTATCAAGTTCCCATCTGAAAAAAACTGGCATTGAAGAAACCGAATTTGTCTGCCGTCAAATGCCCGAATAATGCATTTGTTTATTACATTTGTTTAAATGATCATAAGATTAATAAAAAATTATGAATTTTGCTGCAAATATCATAAAGTTCCGAATTAAAAAAAATGTAGATAAAAAAAAAATTCTGTCGAAAAATTCCTGATTACTGCATTTGTTCATAAAATGTCTCTTGCAATATAACTAGAAAATACGTATGATCATGGAAAATCATTAAACTAATTTTCAACAAATAATTTGTTTATTAAAAACTTCGTTCTTTAATAATATATATATAATAATGGAACATCTTCAGTTAAAATTACTTCATTGAAACTTAGGCGATTTCATCACTTTTCCTGTTATTGAGAAGCACTGTGAACGTCAATAGATAAAATGGCCATTTTTTCGTCATATTTGTTTGTTTATTTATAAAAAATTGAAACCCTAATTCAAAAATCATGCTCGACAAGTCTCTTAGAACTCTGAACAGCTTTTTTCAAATATTTTTTGTTCAAATCGCTTAATATTTGTGGGCTGTACGTTATTTTGAACCAAAAATGACATGTTTTATCCACTGTGGGTCGGGAATGTGAGAATGAGATCATATGAACTTCCATCTAACACAACGCTGCTGAAGGTTGTTTGAAATTCTCAGCATAAAACACTAACCAGCTATGACTCTTGGTTGAAACTAATCGCCCCCCTCCCAGCCCCAAAAACCTCGTTAATGGAATTTTTGTGGGTTACTGAGGTTGGGATTTAATTTAGATGTTGAAAAAAGGTTAGGCTGGTGTTTCGACCGTAAGTGCTACGTTTAAATCGTAAAAATAATATGGGAAATGAGTAAATTCAGTTTTTGGAAAACCGGCAGATGTTACAGTAAAATGTTTAATAACAAACTTTTTTAAAGAATGCGTATTTTTTTTAAAAAGAGACAATGAAACTACGTCTGTTTTAATATCAATGCATGCTATGAATTGTAATAATATACATATTATGGAAATGATATACAAGTTGAGATACAAATTCGAGTGCGAAGCACGCGATACGCAATGAGAATGTATTCGTTAAAGCCGAAGGAGCTTTAACAAAAAAAAAGTCACTGTCACCAAATTACTGTTTTCGATGTTTTGACTTTTAGTTTAAAAAAATCTGTGCAGAAGTGTAAGCAATATACAAAGACCGAGCGCGGAGCGTGAGATAAATATATTATCGGGCGCGAAGCGCGAGAACCAACGAAAAAAATACCCGATACCTTATTGAAGAAAAACAAAATCGAAAATAGAAAACTTTTACAAAAAAAGAACTTTCAAGATGAACAAAGAGATTTCCACAATTTTAAATTAGGAATATTTACTAACATTTTAAATTTTAAAGTGTAGAAGTTCATTTTCTTAGTAAAACTCAGTTTAAACTTTTATTTAAATACATTCCAAATTGACATCCTTGTCAATTGGAGAATTGTAAGTGGAATTAATTTCAAAGTGTAAACATTAACATCCGAACATTTTCCAAGGTGACTTGAAACTTGAGTTGTTTAAGTTTCTAGACTTTTTTATATAACTCCATGATGATTATTTATTTCTGTTTACACATGTTCAAATAAAATAAGCAAGTTACGGCCATTTCTATTATTTGAAAAACTTGTTTTTATAATAAAAAATTTCTCATCTAAATAATTTAAATTTGACGTGAGAATAGAAAATATTCGTTGATTCGATTAACCTGTAATATTAATCAATTGTATTCAAGAGTACGGAAGTGATGGTCATTTATAATACTTGAAAAATCTGTTTTTTACGGTTAACATTTTTTCGTGAACGTAATTCAAAAATGATGCAAGAACGAAAAAGATTCCTTAATTTGAGACAAATCGACTGATCTATAATATTAATACATTATATTCAAGAGTACATAAGTTATAGTCATTCATGTTTTGAAAAGAAGTGCCTCCTATCCCGAAATTCGTGACCAGTCAAATATTTTCCAAAAGCTTGGCTAGTATCCCCTTTTCAACTACCCATATTTTTATTTCCTCTATGAGGGAACACATAAATTTCCTAAATAATCATAATGGGGAAGCAAAGTGCTCACTAAATGAGCACTATGCCATTGTAAATACATAAAAAGTGGAAATAGCCAACGTCGAATTGACAGCTACTTTATTAATATTATTATAACCAGTTTTTAAATCTGAAATTATAATCATATTATTCTTCTAAGTAAAAAAAATCAATTCATGTCAATTCGCAAATTTAAAATACGTAAAGGGTTTTCCAATAACTAAATAAATTCTTAATAATCTTCATTAATATTATTATAATTTTTTTAAATATAGAATTATAATCATATTATTTTTATTAGTAAAAAACAATTCGTATTAATTCGCAAATTTGAAATTCACCATAAAGTACTCATATATTACTAAGACTTTAAATAAGTGCAACTGAAAAGATTTCAGTCATTTTTTCATTACTCCATGATTTTTCCAGGTCTTGTAGCAACCCTGTCAGAGGCGCTGCCGTCAAGCTTAAATAACCTCAAAGAAGTATAATGCGCATTATCATGAATTACCTTATCCTCAGCTTCATCTTGTTCCATAGGTTTGCCCTTGTCCTCCTTGGCCAAACAGTCCGGAGCATCCTGGTTAATTTCCATTTCCTGCTTCTCATCTTCGGATTTTTCCTCTTGAGAGTCCTCCTGTGTTTCCATATCAGCACTAGAAGCGTTATCTGCACTCTCGCGGTTCTCAGCATCATCAGAAGTTGGCTTCAAGTTTGCATCCCCATTTCCCTGGCTGTTCTTTTCCTCGTCAACGACCATGTTGGTACCGTTGGACTCTGGGACAGTTGCACTTTCATCCTTGAGAGCTGATGCTTGTTCCTCCATTTCACTGCGGGATTTTTTGTTCGGCAGATCAACCTTACCGTCTTCCAGACAATCCTCACGTGGTCTCTTACTCGAAACTTCACTAGCTGTGTCAATAGCGTCGATTTTTCGAACTGCGTTGGTCGAAGTCACATCCTGTCCAGCTTCGCTGTGATCGGACTCCACCATGATTTAGAAAACCACACCGAAAAAGTGTGTCGAAGTTTAGATGAGATCGTGTCTGAAAAAAATTAATTATTTTTAGTTTGATGAAGATTTCTGTTTTTATTGAAGTACGAGTGGTTCAGATAGTTGTCGTGCCAAAAATCAGGTCTATGAAATGAGTGAGGTATTATTTTAAGAATTGAAATAATATTATCAGTCATTTCTTGTAAAAGAAAAAAAACTTATTTTTTTCGGAAAAACTTTTTAGCACTTGTGCAAAGTAATTATTTTAACAAGTTTTTGTGGTCGAATTTTTTTCTTTTGGTGACTTCTTACCAATTTGAAAAAAAGTTTGAATTCAATGAATCATGGTAAATTTTTTTTAGAGAAAATAAATAAAAATATACTGCTTCCAGTTTTAAAAATAAGTAAACCATCTTGAAGTATCGTCATTTATTTAGGACAATTTTTCTTTACACGAATTTCTTTTAACCATTTAAGCCACACAAAAATTTACTTTCTGAATTGGAAACCGTAGAATTGTAGAGAAGGGTTTTCTCGAAAAAATAAGACATCATTTATTAAAAGAAATTTTTTTTAATTGGTAAGAAGCGATAGTAACCAAAAATTCAATTGCAAAAAAAAACATTGTAAAAATAAATGTTTTTCGTAAGTTTAAATTTTTTCAATTAAAAAAATGTTTTTCTTTAAGATGACATAATCAGTAACATTAGGTTGGTTTTTACATTAATCAGAGCAAAACTAACTGAATATATGCAACTTCTAGATAATAATATATGGAAAACAATTGTAAGACTACACTGATATCTACACGTAACTATCTATAATGATAACGCAGATCCCTTCAAATTGTTCGTATTATAAATGGAACACCTGGCTTGAGATATCGTATATTTCTGAAAAAAGATTCTTCTTTCGCCAGAAAAAAATTTAATTTTTAAAAGCTGTAATGCGTTCCAATAAAATACAAAACAGATTTGAGAAAATTATTTATTTTTTGAAAATAAATTAATAAAACAATGTATACCAATACAGGAGTTACATTTTTTATTAAAAAATTGCAATGGGAATTTCCTATGCAAGCCTATACAGTGTACAACTAATAAAATTTTTCAATATCTGACATTTTTCCAAAATATTAATCGACGTTCCTCTTTGTAATGTCGTATTTATACGTAAAAACGAGGATATTAGCGAAATCAATTCAACGTAAATTACTTCATAATTTGATCAAATGTTTGTTTCAATTATAATATTTATAACTCAAGAACAGATAAAAATGATTAAGTTGTCTTATAATGTTGGAAATGTGTCAAACAAATTAACTTTTTACCTTGGAAGTTTGGCAATTTAAAATTTTGAAGCATTTGATTCCGAAAATACGCAATATCACTTTAAACATGAATTTTGCTTCATTCGGCAAAAAAATAATTTTACCTCAAATACGGAGGGAGGGGATTCACTAAAGCGCGACAGTAATATCTGTCCCGGGATACGGAAAAATAAGGAAATGCTTGACAGTGAGACTAAGGTGGGGGGGGGGGGGGGGGGGGGGGGGGGGGGGGGGGGGGGGGGGGGGGGGGGGTGTCGGAAAATTGCGTGACGTCAGTCATAAATGAGCCTTAATGGAAAAAAGTGAATGAACAATTCAACCAATCGAGAATTTTTACATTATTTTTCAACAAAAATAATGTAGTTATAATCAGAAAACAAGTATATATATTTTCGAAAATCACACGAATGTTGTCTGCGAGTTTCAAAAACTTTCTAGATTCAATTGGTTTAAACCTACCTCCATTTTATAAATCAAGAATCGAATGTCGAAACCGGAACCACCGGTACCAAGCTAACTTCACACAATACATCTGTTCTCAACACTACCAAGCACCGTTTTACAAAGAAGGATCCACAAATTAAGAAAGAAAAGGTTAAAAATGAAAATACCAGTCATTTTTCTTTCAATTACTGATAAAAAAGGATTACATTTCTCTTAAAATAAATAAACTTTAAGACACATATACCTATCATTCTCAGAATTTCAAGAATCTGCTAGCCACAGGATCTTCTCATCCATGGAAAAATTTTCCAAACAAAATCTTCACATTTCACTCAGTAAAAACATTAAAGATATTTTTAAGTATTCGCCCGAAAATATTTGTTCACTGTTTTCCACACAAGCTAGGAATTACTAGAAATAATGAATGAGAAGCAGATGCTTTGATATGCATAAATGGGCGAGTGTGGTTAAGTTCACCAACGCAACGCACGCGAACGCTAGTTGTTCTCACTTCAGACGTTCCAGTGCAGATGACGCCAAAAGCAAAATGTTGCGCGTGACCCGAAATTGATAATGTAAATATGTAAAATATTGGTAAAATGGACTGCGACTAACTGAGTGAGAACAAGAAAATGATGAACTGGGAAAATTAATAGATCAATGAAACAGGTCACGAAATACCCAAGCGTACTCGATTGTGATTTGTAGCTCTACTATCGCGGCTAAACGTAATCGCATCATAACCCCCGCACTATGGTAGCATGCAGCAGTAACGAGTATATAGATATAGCGAATATAGCGACTTCTTATTGATAAGCAAAGCTACAAATGTGGAAAGATATCTTTAGCTAAAAATTCTTACGAAGTACTCTATCCAACTTCAGATTTCAGGGGGGGTACGTGGTCGGCAAGGAAGAAGCACACAGGGTCAACTCAGCATTGCTTGTGATTAATTAGTCGATATCGAATACTAGTTTTTTAGCGAGAAGGTAAAGCCAAAGATAGCTCGGGCCGCAGCGTGGCCAACTTTAGTATCTCGGGTTTTCTTACCTGCTGGTTCCTTGGCGATGCACTAAGTAGAGAAAATATTATCTGTTGTCCGTAAATATTTACGTAATTATCACGATTTTATTGGTTCTCGACGTTTGCGCGGGCTGAATCTACGCGGCAACGATGCGGCGGCCGTTGGCCGGTCTTTTCGGGGATTTTCGGATGTTTTCGGCAAGCGTCGTTGGCCAAACCGAAAAGAGCGCGTCGGCGACAATCGAGGGAAAAAAACAAGGGAGTGAGACGAATACTTACGAAAAAATGCTTCTTTTTCCTCAGTAGGAGACACGGGGTGGCGAATCGGAGATTGAATTCGTAAAAATAGGGGGGAACCGCCCGCTAAATGATCGGACGTTTTGAATAAAGATGAGCACAAGAGAGAAGAGTTGAGGTTAGGTTGGTTGCAATTGTTGACCGTCTGCTTCAGAGTTCAGAGTGATGACTTCGGCGATGCTTCGCTGTGTCGTCGTAACGTGTCTGTCGTTTCGGCAGAGTACTAGTGTACGTGGCTGCGTATGTGTGTTCCTGCACGCTTTATGTTCAGTGGATTAGGAACAGAATTGTGAGAGTGTGCCACTGTCGCTGTCAAACTCATCTCATGCTCATGTATGCTTGATAAAAAATGTTATGTGGCACGACGCAGATGCAGCGAATCAAACGTGTGTCGTTTGTAAATATAGTGTGTAGTGCGTGACTGTAGTCTGATGTTCTCTTCAATGTTCAATTTTTCAATGACAACAACTCTATTCTCAAAATCTTGTAAGCATACATCTGTGTATTTTATTTTTATGGCTATAGTTCCACATTGTAGGTAAAGAATACTGAACACTGACTATGATTATTGTTTAGTGATCGCGATCTGAAATTGCCTCATTAGAATTTTATTTTGGCTGTTATATTTATTTAAAATCGGTTTCAATTTCTAGATAAATTGTTGAAAATTATTTTAATACATTTTAAAACCAATTATGAAGGCCTACCGCAGAATGCCTTAAAACTCGAGTATATATCTAATCTTTTATTTGTGCGTAACATTCAAAGTACATGTAACTTTAGTAACACAAATAACAGCTTTTAAATTCGTTACCTTTTATTTATAGTTACGAATTTTCAAATAAAAATAATCTTCCAATTTATCCTTTTCACCCTGTTACCTCTTAATTGATTTTGAATTTCGATGCTTTCCATTGGATATATTTCAAGTTTCCACAAAGAAACTCCATTTCAGTGTCTGGAATTACGAGGATTTTTACAACTTTTAAATTGTGTGATTTTTCTTATATGTATGTAAATGAGCAATTTCGAATTAGAATCATTCACAAGTAAATAAATTTGAAATTTAAAAGCTTTAGGTTGACATGATTTAAATAAATGGTACAATTTTCAGCGCAAAAGCCTTAACAATTCATATCAAGACAATTTATATAATGTAAAACAATGATTATACTTTGTTATATAGTTTCAGTTTTCAAGGTTCATAAATTTGAAAGCTTTGCATATTCGGACTTTGCAATTCTAGTTTTCAAAAATTTAAATATTTTATACTATTGAGTCAATGCTTATGGAACAGTAGAATTTCCAATTTCGTTTTAAATGGATTGGTAGCTATGAAAAGAGCCGATTTTTCCGGAAGGGAAATTAATGTATTCCTTCCCACCTGCGCGAAAGTAGACTTTGAACAAAAAAAGATTATTTGTTGAGATTTTGAGAAAACGACTATTGTTTTTTATCGACTGGCAATTGAAATACCTGAATTCAATGATGAATGTAGTAGTAGAGACCGATGTGACAGGAGACCGGCGTAAAACGCGGGACACCCGATTTTCTCTTTAGTTGTATGGTTTTCAAAACTCTTCTTTTTAGGAATAGGTAGAAGAACTATGATTCACAAGTTCTCAAAAAAGAAAAATAATATTAAAAATATGAAATAGCCCAAGGAGACAGTAAAGTTGAAATTTAAGGAGGTATATTCTGTAATTTTAAGCTAATTTTAAAAGGAAATCAATTACTGAAAATTTCAGAATATATGTATTTTATATCGCTTGTTGCGAAGTTTAATAATTGTATTCTATTTTAATAAGTCAGTTTTATAAATTTTTTAAAGACAAATGTTCAATATTGAGATATTAATGAGAAGTATAGTTTGGGGCGGAACGGGACACGTGCAGGGGCGAGACGGAACACTTTCTCTCCAGCTGTCATAACCTTTTTGCGGAGCCAGCAGGCCTAAACAACTAAATAATATTTAACTAGATTGCCAATAAAGGAGATAAATGTTTAAAAATTGGAAATAGAATGATCGAGTCCTATTTATTACAAAAAGTAAGTGTAACTTTGTACGATTGTACGTATTTTATATTACGTTATTTCGTGAGATGTGTTGAAAAAGTTGTTTTTCAATTTTTATTTTTAGTATAGATATTTATGAAGCTTCAATTTGTATTGCAATGCACAAATTAGAAATTTGTTAAAATTGATACGAATTTGTCACTTCTTGTTCAGCCATAAAAGTGTTTATCCCTCTGAATATTCATTGTACACGTGTTAGCAAAACTTATATGAAATTTTTAATATTGGAATAATTTTGGTGTCTTCGTGTAGGGAAATGATTTCTTCAAAAGTGTTTCGAGTTTAGAAAAAGCGGTTAAACATGAACTATATCTTATATAAATAGAGTAATATGTCAAAAATATTATAATTTGAGTAGTTTTTAACCTCAATAAATTCTATACTAAATAAATACAAAACAAAATTCTGGTTGCAGAACTAATTGTTTTTTTTTCGTCATAAAATAAGGTGAATCTTATTTCATTTAAAAAAAAAATGTTAAACTTGATCAAGATTTATATATAAAATAATTGTAATTAATATTACTCAGCACAAAATTACATAATAAAATACTTTTTTGGTTAAAAAATAATTAATAATTAAAGTGGCCCATCTCACCCCTGTACGTGATCCATTCTGCCCCAGGCCTGGGGCAAGACGGGACACATGCACTAATTTTCAATTTGTATTTTTTATTAACAATTGTTTAACTATATGTAATTCTTTATGAAGTTTAAACATAAGGGACCATTCACAAAATACGTGATACAATTTTCAGGAACTTCAGAACCCCTCTTTGTACACAGACTTTTTAAAACCAAAGGTCAAAGCATCGAACACAGAAATTTTTTCATTGTGAATTCTCTTTTGTTAAAACTCCTTCGGCTTTAGGACACATATTCTCATCATGTATCTCGTGCTTCGCATTCGAGTTTGTCTCTGAAATTGTATATCATTTCCATAAATGTATATATTATAACAATTCATAACATGCATTGGTATTAAAATAGACGTAGTTTCATTGTCTCGTTAACCCGTTTTATGCCAAACGGCCACGATTTTTAAAATGTTTTTCAAGTGATAATTTTTCTGTGCAATGATAAGTAAAAAAATTTTTAAACCACACTTTCTTACGTATTTTTGTCCGTAATTTTCAAATTTGCTATTAGTTTTTCTCGATGACTTTTCATTTTTTCAAAATGGCGGCTGATTTACAAAAAAAACGTGATTTTATTTATTTTTTGAGCCGTTTAACGTACTGGTTAATCATGTTCCCGTTATCAGATCGGTGTAAGCGTAAGGATCATGTGGTAGAGAGCCTATCTCAATTGAATAGCCGACACTCATCGGATTAAAATTTAGAAATAGATTTTTTAAACTTCAAAGTTAACAGTCTAAAACATAATAATTCGGGATCTATGAGTTTCGATTATTTCAGATATCCAATTTTTTTCTTAAATGTTTAAAATTGGAATGAATATAACGTATCTCTTAAATGGAATGAGATACGCCAAAACAGACAGCGTTTTTTAATTCAACTCTAAAATATTATATACGCATATAAGTTATAATTATAAATAAGTATAATGAGAATATTCATCAATTAAAAAAAAGCGTTAATAATTTGAAGACAAATTGAACAAAGGGAAGTTGGGTTAAGAGTTGAGTTGGGTCATTCAAATCTACCTGCAGATTGTCTCAAACCGGCCAGGCTATTTCGCCTGGGAATACTGTGAAATTTTGATCGGTAGGGTTATATCAATTTGATATAGCTTATGCGAGAAAATAGTAATGCAATATATGGAATTCAAATTAGTCGTGACGCTTATTTTTCAGGTATTTTTGTTATTATAAATATTAAGCTTATATATTTATACAATATTTTTTATAATTATTCACTAATTTACTATTTTTAAAACCGTCCGTGCGCCGTAAATTTTACGTTGCCCAACTTTCACAAAAAAAATTTTAAATCAATAAACATAGTAATCTGTGCCGAAAAGTTCTTGCGAGGAGGTGGGCGGAGGTGGAAAGTCTTTTCTTTTTTTGTCCTTATTTATTCAGCATTAATTTTTTTAGTCAAATTTATTTATATTTTTAACTAGTATATTTAATTTTTTAGAAAAATTATCATGCATGCCGTTTTGAACTACATCACATGCTAATTTTAAATCAAGAACAATGTATGATTCTCCGCCAATTTGAATTTTCAAGAATTTGTTATTTTTTTACGATTTCTGACGTGCTTTTCATGAAAAGATAACAAATATACTTGAAAAATAAGCATCAAGAGTAAAAGAGTAAAAAAATAAATAAAAATGTTCATGAAAACCGCCATATTGGAACGGTCATTTTGAATTGGTTGATGCGATACGTTTTTCATTGTTTATACAACTTTGGATAATGGCGAGGCAAGAAAGTTCAAAATGACAACAAATAACTTCAAAAACGTGTGAATTTCTAAGAAAAAATCGATAGAATATAGGAAAATATGATATTTTCCGCATTTTGAATTCAATATCATCTTACCCCTGGCGGACCGAAGGAACCAAATGGAGCCTCTACAAAGTACCCGTTAAGACCCCATTCGGTTCCTTTTTAAAAAACTCGAAAAAACAGCAAAATTAACTTTTAAATTTTTGAAATTCGGATTCTACTCATAGAAGGTCCTATAGAAGGTCACGGAATAATCGCAATAGTTTTTTTTTACGGTAAAAAATTTTCAAATATACAGTAAGGACGTTCACTATGTAGTCATAGGGAATATAATTATAGAAACTATATAATAGAAAAATTATTATTGCATATAAAGCAACCCGTCTTGCATTTGTGTAATGCAAAAAAGTACTATATAGGCGATTTTAATTCGTTTTCCAAATCTCCCGCGCTCGAGATCTTGCGCCGATTGGTCAAAAGTTTCGAAACTCCGAAGACGTGCGCAAAATATACGTATAACCATGGACATAGGAAACAAGGGACTAGGCATGCCATTGCGGGGGTGATGCAATGAGGGGGAGGTCTGCCACCTTTTGATGTCCCGCGTCAAACATGGCAGCGCCCACATGTTTACATTTTCATGCACAGTTTGTCGTCCAAAAATGCTCGTGCGCATAATCAAATGACACATCGTAAAATGGCGGCCCTCCCCACTCATGGAATCCTCCCCCCTCCCGTGGATTCAACCCCGTTCGCCAAGTTAGGATGGCATGTCTAGTTCCGTGTTTCCTATGTCCATGCGTATAACCAAATTCTGAAACTAGGTTATGTTCCCCAGGATTCACCACGCATTTCAATTAAATAATTAGTTACTATTTAAAAAAAAATGTAACACAACATTAAAATTGTTCATAAATACGGGTTGCATTGTATGCTAGAGTTTATACAACTATATTCCCTGTGACTACAAAGTAAACGTCCTTACGGTATAAGATTTATAACGCCTGTTGACTGCTACTTGATGCATTTGAAGTGTAGCAGTCAACAGGCGTTATACATCTTATATTTTTAAAAACTTTTCACCGTTGCAAAAAAAAACTATTGCGATTATTCCGTGACCTTGCATAGGGAATTTTAACGTAGAATCCGAATTTCAACAATTTAAAAGTTGATTTTGCTGTTTTTTCGAGTTTTTAAAAAAAGGAACCGAATGGGGTCTTTACGGGTACTTTGTAGAGGCTCCATTCGGTTCCTTCGGTCCGCCAGGGACATTACTATTTTCTCGCATAATCTATATCAAATTGATATAAAAATTATAAATATATTTAAAAAGTGAACGTCATGGTTTTTAAATTTTTTACTTATTATTGCACAGAAAAATATTCACTAGAAAAACATAAAAAGATTGTGGTCGTTTGGCATGTAACGGGTTAAAAAAATGCGCATTATTTTGAAAAAATGTTGTTATTAAAAATTTTATTGCAATTTCTGTCGTTTTTTCATCAACGGTATTTGCTCATTTACCATGTTATTTTTATGATTTAAACGTTTCACATAGGTCAATACAGCAGCCTTAGTGTTTTTTAACTTCTAAATGATGTCCCTAACCTCAGTGATACCCAGACTTTGTCAACTGAATTTTCTACCGTATCGTGTTCTACTATTGCTTCATCTCCTAATAATTCACAAAAAAAATTATTTTAAAGCGTCTAGAGTGGAGAACATAGTTACAACAACAATCCCACAATACTTCGATCAATAGGGGGGGGGGGGGGGGGGGGGGGGGGTTAGTTTCAACCGAGTCACAGCTGTTTGGCGTTTTATGTTGAGGAGTTCACCAATCTTCAGCAGCGTTGCGTTAGATGGGCGTTCATATGGTCTCATTTTCACACACACACACTTTTATTTATTTAGATTAATTTTTTCGAAAGTATCGTTCTCACAGACAGACGGACATACACGCAAATTCGTAAAAACCTGTTTTTCGGATTCAGAGGATCTCAAAACGTGAATCTTTAGACAAAGACTGGGGGGGGGGGTAAATTTTACTCAAATCTAATACCTTCTCTGATGAAAATTAACCAAAATAAAAGGTCCAACTCCACCCCGTCTCCCCTGTGCATGAATTTCTTTTATAAACGTTTACGATTTTATTTTCGAAGTAATATGTAGCCTAAATTTAAAGTTAAGAACATCGAAAAAATCGAAACAGGTACACTTTTTCTCAACATTTTTAGTTCGATCGTGCCTCTCAAGTCTGACTTTCGTTCCAAAATGCAATCCAGCACGCGCTGAAGAATTAGAACAGCTGAAAGAATATCTAAAATTCTCTGCTCGAATGTGCGTTTTAACCGGGGCCGGAATTTCTACAGAAAGTGGAATTCCTGATTACAGGTCTGAAGGTGTTGGTCTCTTTGCTACCAGCGACAGAAGACCAGTTTCTTACAAAGATTTTTGTGGTAGCGATAAAGTTAGAACAAGATACTGGGCTAGAAATTATATCGGTTGGCCAAGGTATATTTATGAAATCCATTAACCATCAAAAAACTTTTAACTCTTTAAAACATTAATGCTGGTAATTTATTTTTCAGGTTTTCATCCTTTGAGCCAAACGTTACTCACAAGCTACTGAAAAAGTTAGAAGACATTGGTAGAGTAAGTTGTATCGTAACGCAAAATGTTGAGAGTTTACACGTAAAAGCTGGAAGTCAAAATATTATAGAGCTTCACGGAACTGCTTTCAGAGTGATGTGCTTAAACTGTGATCAGAAGATTAGTAGATATTCTTTTCAAGAAATACTTGATGAACTTAATCCCAGTATTACTTCTTTCGATGAAACAATCCGTCCAGATGGAGATGTAGAATTATCACAGGTATTTATTTCTTTGAAAAATATCATTTATCAAGTGTAAGGTTCTTTGATAGAAAGTAAATACATAAACAACTAGGAATTCAAATACATTTTAAAAACTAGGAACAAGTGGAAGAGTTCAAGGTACCTTCGTGCTCAAACTGTGGAGGAGTTTTGAAGCCTGACATTGTTTTTTTCGGGGAGAACGTTGCAAGAGCAGTTGTCGAACTGATAAAGCAAGAAGTAGAAACGGCCGATTTTCTCCTAATACTTGGAACTTCTCTTACAACATTTTCGGGTTACAGAATTGTGCTGCAAGCTCTCGAAGCTAAAAAACCTATCGCAATAGTCAACATCGGGAAGACAAGGGGGGACGAGTATGCCAACATTAAAGTTCAAGGAAGATGCGGAGAAATTCTTCATAAAATGTACGCAGAAGAGCTGCAGGATGTAAGTTAATAAAGTGAGTTTAGACAAAACTATTTCTAGTTAGATGTCTGAAAACGAAAATAAAAGAAACAAATGAATATAGTATGTAATAATTATTTTCTGAAAAAATGTGTACGTATAATGGCATAGAAGGTGATTTGCAAAACTATTGCTGGCAAATTATATTCAACAACAGAGTATCTGGTTTGGTGCAATTCTATCTTGTTTTACCTGGACGTACATATTACACACAACAAAAAAATTTTTTTAGAATATATGATTTAAAAAAACATTGAAATTTACTCTATCTTTGCAATATCTAATTTAAAAATAGACAAATTGGCTTTATGCTGGGCTCATTTTATACAGAATTTCGAGAGTAATCGGCCCTTTAAACAGTACTTTTTCTTAGCTCTGGCATAATTAAAATTAAGAGAACTTAATCCAGGGGTCTCCAAAGGTAGATCCTGCATCTAATAGTGATCTCAGGCCAATGGATATATGGAATCTATGTCATAAACTGGAATTTACTTTTACCTATCACTTACGGTTCATTGGATATTCATTGATAATAATAACAATAACTTATTCTTTGAATGTTCCACTGGAACGTTCCCAAGTGGCGGAAATCTTACACACTCAGGGAATGTTCCTGGTACGTTCCGAAGGTTCCCGCGGAACGTTTCCGGAATATTCCTTGCTACTAGGGTCGGCACAGAAAAAGATATTCGAGAATCACTGACACATGGGCTGTGATTTGTGGAAAATCAGACCCCTTTGACCCCTTTGAAAATATTTTCTGGGTGTTCTTCAAATTAGAATTTTATATTCTATAAGATCCATTTATTGGAGAAATTATATCTGACTTTGGAAACAACCCTATTAATAAAATATATAACTTATATCCAATATAAACATAACAATAATTAGAATATATAAAACTACAACTTAAATTGCATAGTAAAGAATCTTTGTACCTTTAAAATCTTAACAATTTCAAGTTTTAAAGGAAATATTTGTTTAAAGTAATCAAAAAATTTGAGGGAATAATTTCGTAAAAAGTCAATGACAGGACTGATAAATGAGAAAATGGATTTATTACTATTTAATATAATGTATATATTTATTGAATTTGACCCGAACATGAGGCATTTTTATTAAATTTAAAGGAAATTTTGAATTAAATAGTTAATTATATTAGTGCAAACCTCATGTCTGAAATGAAAATAATATAAACTATTAAATTCTATAAACAAACGTACTGTACTCATGATGTTTCCATCAGGTCCTCCAACCTCCGTCCCCCAAATGATGTCAGTCCCCAAAAAGTGAAAAATCGTTTGTAGTGCTTCTTGCGGAAAAGCGTTGAAATACAAGTTTTGCAAATGGCGGCATCCGTAGTAAACAGGATATAAACAAACAACGTACATGCTTGTCGTTTTGTTTGTTTCGTCGTGAAAGTAAATGGACTGTGATAGTACTGAGTTTTTTTTGTGTATGCAAAATGGTTTGCTGTTACATTAATGACTGTGCATCCACAAGCTATGTTAGAAAAAAAAAGGAGAAAGGCTTGAGAAACATCACTTTTTCTGCTCTAGCACAGTCATTTGGATGATTTTGTACATCAAATGGCATGTGTTCCATTTTAAATGTGCCAAATTTACTGTATGGTCAAAAATACAGGGTTTCGAATTTTTCCACAAGAGGTGCTACGAGCGATGCAAACTAACTAAATCCGAATTCGCGCGTTCAAGTCTTCCGGTAGTGAAGTCTTGTTATACTACTTCGTGCTTATGGTTTAACACAATTTCATTCCATAAAATATCTTTTTGCCACATCTTAATTATTGCTGGATTATTTGGTGCAAAGAACTTGTGAAATTTCTGCTCGTTGTCCTAACTTGACTTGCAACCATGAGCTACACATTTACTTCCCATTCTTATCGCACTTATAATAAAAACAAATCAACTTTAAAAAATTAAAAGATGCACTAGGGTACATTTTTTCAAAAACCTTTTTGTGAATTTCTCGCAATAGTTTTTAAATTATTTTTCTAAACTCTTCAATGTTTATTAACAGAAAAGTCAGACGAACTGATCGCGGCACCATCTGTTGGATTAGTTTCACCACTGGCTGGTTTTGACCCAAAAATGTCAAAACCCTTTACCTAATTTGAGCCGCTGGGAACCCTTAAACTCGAGACCCTTATTTCTATTCGTTGCTTCACTCTAAAATAGAGAATTATGAAATAAAATAATGAATGTTTATTTTTCGTTACTTTAATATTTTTAAATAAAATATTAAATGCTCATTTTTTATTTTTTATACTCACGATTTAAATTCCCTAAAAATTGTTTTGTTTATAAATAATTCAAATTTTAATCTTCAAATTCAGAGTTAAGTTTATCTGAAGTATATCTTTATTATATAATTGGTATAATTATATAAAAAATTATATCACAATGAAGTAATGTAACATATAAAAAATTAGCAAGGAATTCACGCGTCCTTAGTTATCTATTGCCTAATATTAAAATCATGATCATTTTAAAATCCATAACAACACATTTTTTAATATTAAAAATTAAAAAAATTGTTCAATGGACTTTAATAATTGATTAAATTGTTATATGTAACATATATACAAAAAATAAATAAATTACAATTTTTACAATCTTTTGATAACAATGCAAAGAATCTTTCCCTTTTAGTTGCAATAACGTTTTCTTAAACTTTTCTATTAAAAATTAAAAACTAATTTTTATTTTAAAAGTTCTTTCGAATAATTCATTTGTAAAAGTTTATATTAAAAAAATTTACATTTTGAATTGTAAAAATGACGAGAAAATAATGATTTTTTTTAGAAATATGTGTAAAATCAATTTTGATTTCTTTTTAATGTAATAAACCTTTTTAATTCTACAATATAAGCAGCTCTGACTTTGAAAGATTCAATGTAGTTTGAAGTAGTATCAAATTGAAAATTAGTTTAATATAAAAGCGCTAATGCAATTTCAATTCCTTTAAATTTCAAGTGAACAATTTTTAAAGTTTTTAATTTTTAATTTTCGAAATTTTATTCAAGAATAATTTTATTTAACAGGTTCTCTATTTGAAAGAACTCTTAAATTTTTAACGCTTTGAATTTATTTTTGACCACTTATTTTCATTATTATTAGTATTTTTTTAATTATTTAGTATTATTAATATCGAAAACATTTATTTGTGAACAATTATCGGCAATTATTTAGTTCAGATACTTTAAATAAAATACTTTGCATTTCAAGGAATGTGATGTTATATTAGAGAACAGGGTTCTCCGAGCCCTTCCAACTGGGATTTTTTTTGAAAAAAAATTGCCTCTGTAAGTGCTTATTTTGAGGAACTTCCGAAAACGCACTTTTCTGAAGGATTAAAAAAACTTGAAAAGCTATTGACCAAGTGTATAGAGCTCCAA
>NC_046659.1:47409585-47415311 GCF_010883055.1 Belonocnema kinseyi | reverse complement strand
AATTTAATTTTAATTTAAATGGTTCTTGTCCAAGCTAAGTTAACCATCAGTGCGCCTCGAAGGTGTGCCGAGAGTTGCTTACAGCGCTCCAAGTGGCTTTTGACAAACTATATGGGTGGGTGCTATTTGCGGGGAGCGGTGGGTAGAGGGGAAGTGATTTTTTTCGCCGGACGCGCCGTCTATATTTATGGCGTGTAATTAAGCTCGCACCGCATCTACGTTTATAATATCTTTGCACAAGGCGCCACGCACAAGAGAACACAGTTCAATACACACGGATCTGCATAGCTACGTCCTCTGCACGTCGACCATCGTTTTGTGTGACACGCCCTTCCCTTTTTAGCGCGCCAAAGTTCAAAGTTTCAAATCCTCTCAATGGACTCTGCTAAGTACAACAACGATGATTGTTTTCCTTGCTGTAATTTCGCTGTTTTAAGAGGTTAGAACCTCAACTTCCTGAGACTAAGTGTCCTGTACTAAATCTCTAAATCCTTAAAATCGCAAATTTTATTAATGAAAGGATACTATTCAAAAAAGTAAAAAAATTTCAAAGTGAATTTAAACTACTTTACATTTTATTAAACCAAATAAAAAATTTTCATACATCCGATCCTTTTCAAGAATTCAATTAATTTAAACTCTGATTTTAAATCTAAGCGAATCAGAGATTAACCGGTCGCGACCGTGGCAAGGATCTGTCTGATTTTTTTTTTTGAGTTCTTGTGATCAATGAGTCTGACACTGCATCCCATGTTCCCCTACTCTGTGTACATTTACTTACATTTTATCTGCCCTACAAGGAAAGCAATCAATGAGTCTTCTTAATCCCACTTAAAATCTTGAAAACAATCCGCCTACGCGATAATCACGGGTCCTCCCTTGACACGTGTAAAAATTCATGATGGTCGCGGCGGCGGTTGCGGCACATTAAACGGATAAGAAAAACCATTTTTAAGCACGTACATGAATTCTACAGTTATAATTCCGACAAATACACTTCCGCCGACAAAGCGCCTCCAATAATGTTATTTTGACTCAGCAATTCACAACTCAAATGTCTTTACGTAATTGAAATTTAGGAGTTGCAGCAAAATCCTTTGAAATAAAAATCCAAACTCATTTAAATTTCTGCACCCAAATTTTTAATCAATGATCCGCGAAACCAAAACCCATTAAGATAATTAAATTTAAGAGAATTCTCATTGGTCACTTCCTGTTAATATTTCTTGCTAAAATATAAGTGATTCTATATACAAAATATTATGTACAGGAAATTCCATAGCATTAAAATCAGTCCTTTGGAATTTCCGTTTCGGCTTCATACAAAGAAGTCTTTGTATGCATAGTTAGTTTATCACAACAACATCGTATTTCCTGTTCAAACAAGTTGACCAGCCACTTACGATTGTCAAATACCCATCCAAGCTAAAATCTTATATTCTTAGTTTTCAACTATAATCCGAATAGTTTTAAATTTTGCCGCTAAAATATTATTACTTTGTCGGTAAAACAGCTGTTACATTTAGCCCCTTAAGAAAAGGTTGCTCCTTATAGGACGACTTTTTCAAATTTAAATTTTAACGCGCGTAGACTCCCGTCCGAGGGGAAGTTGGAAAAACCGGTGTCCAATCGCATATGCGTGTTTGTTAGGACCTTATAATTCGCAAAGGTGCAGACACAACCCTAATAAAATACCAAACTGACAGATTTCCTAACCTAAATTGAAGGTATGTGCACATTCATTATTATTACTATTATCCTAATTTGAGAGATCTAAATTCTCACTTTTCTGTATTAAGGTAAAGAAACTTTTGTAATTTAATAAACAAAATTATTATATATATATAACTTTTGTTTTATTTACAACAATAAAACAAGATTTCACTTATATAAACTTATACAAATGGAAGGGGTCAAAAAGGTAAACACAAATGAATAAAATATATTTACAAATACATATACATACACGAACACATATATACATCCAAACATGCTCATGCGTATGCATCCATACACACATGCGCATACATGCATACACACATATATTATAAAGGAATCATTTTAAAAAATTTACAGGAAAAGAATGTTTTAATATTACACGTAGATTTCGAAGAAAACAATTTTGAACATTTAAAAATGAAAGGTACAGTACACCGGATTTTGAAAATTATGGAACCTTTTTTAAAAGTTTTCAACATTGGAGTATTCCAATAGATTTTACCAAATCTTTAATCAGTTTTACACAATTTTCCTTGGGTTTTCTTAAAAATAAAAATAAATATAAAAATAACTCGAAGAAGAAGATTTCATGATCACTTAAGAGACTATGGTGAAGAGAAAGGGTTGAACATGTGTGCTAACATACTGTGTTGCTTTGTTTTTATTATACTATTTTTAATAGCACGATCTCGGGGACCAGCTGACCTGCCTGCCACTCCTCTACTACTGCCTTACTATTTCCCCTGGACATCGTCTGTGACAGGAATATCAAGTTGCACCTGTTGCAATTAGTGGATACCTGGATATCTTCAACGGTGACAGAAGCAGAGCATCTTAATCTGACAGATCAAATCATGTTTAGAAAATACTCAACTTCGCCCGGTTTGTTTACATTCCCGGTATTCTTTGGTGACTTGATCTTTTCTTTCTCTTTGCCTCTTTTCGCTCGAGCAACCGCAGTGGTAGTAAAAAGGTCGAGTGCTCTCCTCTCACTCTCCCTCATACCTCCACCCATTTCGCCCTGCCCCTGAGTTTTCCTGTTTGATCTGGTTTAGAAAATGAATCATAGCCCGATTACACCATGAAAACATTCACTTCAATGTTTCTAGGTAAACTATCAATAGTTTTTGAATGCTGGTTTATCCCCACACCCCTTATAAAATATTAACATTTATTTATGAAATTTTAATATGTATTTATATTAAATGAATAAGGTTTAGAAAGAAAACTTTACAATGTCAAAAGTAAAAGTTTTATCAGTATTGAGATATCTAAAATTTAATTGATTATTGATTAAATTCTTTAATAAAGAACAGGTGAAGCTAACAACCACTTGTGTTGAAAAAAAATGTTTTTGAATTCAATCAAATAAATTGCTCACGAAAGAATTTGATAAAGATCATATGAGGAAAACCACACATTTGTTTATGAATAATAAATTCATCAATGTAATCAGAAATTTGTCCACTTGCTCAAATCTTAAAAATAATCTATCCTTAAAACAATTGTACTATAAAAATAGAAAACTTATACTTTACAGTAGAATTGACCCGTTTATCTCTAGCTGGTATAAGCAAATATACGTATTGACCGGGGTCAAAATTCTGATCATTCAATTTCCAGTCGTAATACTTTTTACAGCGTCATTTTGCTGCTTCTAAAACCGCGGAAATTAATGATTCGGTTTCAATCAGTCCCATGCAACGCCCCCACCTTTCTGTTTTCTTACGATCCGGAGGGGAATTGTCGGTTAAACTAATCCAACAGATGGCGCCACAAAAATTAGGTCTGTCTTTTTCATTGAATTGCATTAAGAAAAAGCAAAAATAATAAAAAACTTGATGCTGTTTGCAAATAAGCATAAAGAAATAGATGAAAAAATAAGTCTAACTATTACTAATTACTTAAAAAAAGAAAAAGTCATGAAAATAGGTAGTTTAATATGAATAAAATTTAATTTTGAGATACATTTTGAAAGCAGTTCGAACTTTATATTTTTGTGATTTATTTTGCTTATATTATTGATTTTATTATTTGTTAAAGTTAAGGAAAATTATTTTTTGTTAAAATTATTAATGCAGCTAATGAAAAAATTAAAAATATTAAAGACTTCAATGACAGAAATATTTAAAACATATACATGATCAGAAGAATAATAAAAATATGTGACCTATATTGTGTATTCAGGGAATAATTTTGTAAAAAGTTAATGAAAAGACTAATAAATGAGAAAGTGGATTTAATATTATTTAATATAATGTATATATTTATTTAAATTGAACCGAATATCATATATACATTTATACAGTGCAATCATTTATTTGTTCCTTAATCTTGAAAACTTTTTTCTCACTGCATTCAACCCCTAATAATTTTATTAGAAATTTTTTTATTTAAAGGAGATTTTGAATTAAATAGTTAATTATATTATTGCAAACCTCATTTCTAAAATGAACAGACCATAAACTATTAAACTCTATAATCAAACGTACCGTACTCAGAATGCACAGTAGGAGGCAATTCACTTTTTTTGTTCAGCTTGACGCTCCGCACTTTTGTCTTCTCTATTTGTTTATTAATCATTTTTTTACGAAAAGCATGGAAAAACTGAAATTTTTTACATACCAATTTTTGACGCTTTGATAACTGATCAGGAAAAACTTTATATTGTCTAAAGTTAATGTTTAGGGACTCATAAAATACAAATAATTTGTTTATCATTCCATTTATTTGTTGGAAACAGATTTGATAAACAAACTAATAAATAGTCTTATACTCGGTAAAATTTTTTGGTGCTAAAAGAGCTTCACATTAATGTAGGAATTACATAGAGATTTTTTTTTACACTGAAAATATTTTAAGCTGTTTGGCGACTAACTGCTAGTCACAAAAATATGTGAGAAGTTAACAATAACCATTGTTATGAATAATTCTCGTGACAAAATATTTAAATGTAAGGTTTTATCAAGATTTTTATTTCCATTAATCGCTACAATGGCTACGGATATTCCTAAAAAATGTATTTTTGATCATATTTAGTGGAATATAACAACTTACATGTTTATAAACAATTTACATAAAAAATGTCCCAATGTTGACAGTATCACTCGGAAAAAGTCGGGTTTCAATCGTAATAGATTGAAAATGAATCATAACAGTGCATGCTAAGATTCACCCAGTACAGAATCTTTTGACAATAACCCACCGACTTGGCCATCAAAGAAAATTTAAATTTGATAAACCTTCAAGTTTAAATATTTTGTCACAAAAATGGTTAATAACTGTGGTTATTGTTAACTGTTCTAATCCTTTTCTGACTAGCAGTCATTCGTCCTATAGCTTAAAAAACATTTCCAGTGCTAAAAAAATTTCAATGCGAAAGGACAAACATTTAAAATTTGTTAATCTAATTTGTTTACAAAAATTTAAATTGTTATATTTTATCCAATATTATTAAATATTTATTATTTTAAGGAATACCTGAAGTCGTTCTGGCCATTGAAGGAAATGATAATTTGAAAAATCTCAAATTCTAATATTTTGACACAAAAGTTGTTTATCACAGTGGTTATTATAAACTTTAAAATTATTTTTGTTATTAAATGTCATTCCTACATTAATGGGTAGCACTTTTAGCAAAAAGAAATTTTTTTCACCGATAATAAGACTTTGTTCATACTTTGATTGGAAAAATTATTAATAAAAAAATAGAGGAGACAAAATTTCGGAGAGTCAAGATCTATAGAATTTAATGATCTTCAATTTAAAACAGAACAATTCAAAATCGCAAGAAAATTGAAGGCTCTGGACATTTTTGAATGAAAAAAGTGCATTTCCTCCAACAGTGCGTCATGAGTCGGTTTTATTTATCAACATACTCTCCTTTTAGGTCGATACAGCGAGTACAACGATTTTCTAACTTTTTGATACCGTCCGAAAAGTACTCGATCGGAAGGTCTTCAAAATACGCCTCAGTTTCAGCTATGAGCTCCTCATTTGAGTAAAAA
>NC_046659.1:47402002-47409485 GCF_010883055.1 Belonocnema kinseyi | reverse complement strand
CCATCGCGCGCAGAGCTTCTTCATGCCCAAAACTGAATGCACGATATTGCCCACACGTTCCAATGATATGCCTACAGCATTAGCTACCTTTCTCAATTTCACATTGGGATCATTCAACATCGTATCATGGATTTTTTCGACATTTTCTGGTGTAGTGACCTCTTTTGGGCGCCCAGATCGTTCAGCATCAACTGTGCTCGTAAGGCCACAACGAAACTCGGTAAACCACTTATGAATCGTTCCAATCGACGGTGCAGAGTCCGGGGAATACTTATCCAGCTTGGCCTTGGTCTCGGATATCGTTTTCTTGCGAAGATAGTAGTGTTTGATCAAAATTCGAAACTCAGATTTTTCCATATTAAAAATAACTCGGAGGTTAGTCGCTTCTCAGTGCTGTAACTTGTAAATGCGAAAACATAAATGGCTGAAGTTTTGACAGGCGTCATTTGAAGGATCAAGCTCGACGAAAATGGTTCACATTAGTGAATACTAATGCCATCTCTTAGAATTTTCAGGTACTTATCAGACTGCCTAGTACATTATATTAAATCCATTTTTTCATTTATCATTCGTGTCATTGACTTTTTTCCAAATGATACCTTAAAAATTTTAATTACAATTACCACTACTCTTTAAAAATATTTCCTTCAAAACTTGAAATTTTTAAGATTTTAAAGGAACAAAGATTCTTTACTTTGCAACTTAAGTTGTAGTCTTATATATTCTAATTATTATTATATTTATATTGGATATAAGTAATATATTTTAAATTAATTCTTTTGTTCATGTATATGTTTTAAATATTTTTGTCATTGAGGTCTTAAATATTATTAATTTTTTCATTAGCTTCATCAATAATTTAAAAAATAAATAATTTTGTTTAACTTTAACAAATAATGAAATCAATAATATGAGCAAAATAAATCACAAAAATATAAAGTTCGAACTGTTTAGTTTGACCGACATTTCCCCTCCGGATCGTAAGAAAACTACTACTACATACACATACACGGTCAAGGCAGGGGGCTGGTTTCAATTATACGATTTAACAAATTGTCCACGTACTGGACAAAAGTCGATGAAACTTCTTCGTCGGAAAAAGCGGAAGGAAAACGAACTTTTCTACCGAAAACAATTTCATGTGGGGTTTATCCGGTAGAATCATGCACCGAGGTATTAAATGAAAATAATGCGAACGGTAACCATCGTCTCATTTGGTTTTTTCGCAGTATTTTCTCAGGTATTTAACGAAGGCATGATGACTTCGTTCTAACGAACCCAGCGACAACGGATGATAGGCGCTGGAGCGGTACCTCTCAATCTTAAAAATTTCCGCGAAACTATCCATTATTTGACTCATAAAATTTGAACCTTGGTCCGTTTGTATAATTTCAGGATAACCGAAGGTACAAATTAAATTCTCTGCAAGGGCTACTGCAATATGTGGAGCATCCGTTACGCTTAAGGGCATCGCACCCGAACATTTACTAAAACAATCCTGCCATGTAAGCATATATTTGTTCCCTGATCCGGTCACCGGAAGTGGTCCTACAATATCAATTTGAACCTTTTGAAAACTTCGGGTAGGTGTATCTGTAATACACATGGGTTGTATCGTTTTTACGCGGGTTAATTTTTTCTTTTGGCAAGATTCACAAGATCGCACATATTGTCTGATTTCGTCACGCATTCCTTTTCAATAGTATTTTTCTCGAATCCGCATATACGTTTTAAATTCACCTTTATGAAAAGCGGCGGTTGAATCGTGCCATTCAAGAATTATCTCATTGCGCCTCTCAAGTACGGGCTCCTCAACCTCCACAGTATAAACTGTTATCTCGAAATCATCTTTGCCAAAATGAGTACGAAAAATTCCGTCTATAACTGACAAGGGCATTTTATCAAAACCATTCCCTTCGCGAGATATACTAAAAGATTTTATCTTTGAAGTTTCTAGTGCTTTCTTTAGAGTAGCTACTGCCAATTCTATATTTTTTGCATAAACTTTAGCATCAAAAGTTTTCTTTATATATAAATTAAAAAGAAAATTACGTGCGTACATTACTGAGGTTACATAACCTAATTTAACTGTGGGATCTTTCAGGTCGAATAATAGAATAATAGAATTGTCCAATAACACTCTTCCGACGGGATTCATGAGGATCCCGCCCATGGAAATGGAATGTACCAGATGGTCACCCCTCATGAATAATTTATCTCGACTGCGTTGGAACAGTAGGGTAAGTACAGTTTTTGTAGTACTAGTTGCAACCCCATAAATATAAGAATTCTCAAATTCTTTAATGCTATCCGAAATAATTTCATAATTATTCTCATCTAATATGTTTCCTCATACACCCATTAACTGGATATTTTCCTTTTCAGAAAATGCAGTGTCATCATTTTGGTCTGACTCTCCTAACGTGCTGATCAGACTACCTATTTTCATCCCTTGCTCGTTGCTTGTCAGACAACTACTTTCCGGCTCACCATTGCTTGCTAGGCAACCACCTTCCAGTCCTCATTTTTCGCTTGCCAGGCGATTATTTTCCGGCCCGCGCTCGCTGCTTGCCAGGCAACTACTTTCAGACTCACCGTTGCTTGCTAGACAACCACCTTCCAGCTCTCGCTCAATTTGTATACCGGCCCAGTTCTTTTTGTGAATTCGACTTTCTTCAGATCTCTCTAAACCCGGCGCCACGCGCCCTGTCTTGTCCCTTCCATAAATGGGAGGCGGAGCGGTGCTGATCGGAGACCCGCCGCTCCCAATCATCCCTTCCCCCAGCGTCCAGGTGGAATGACTATAGGCGCAACACGTGCCACCGACCCCCCGCTCTCTTTGTTCGGTTGAGACATGTCTACTGGTCCCGGTTGGAGAATTAGAACCCTTCATGACACTGTCATTATTTACCTCTCTATTTTCCACATAATCATCATCGAGCGATTCTCTTTTTTCGCAAATGAAGACGCTCTCTATAGGGTATTCATGATAATATAAATCATCATCCAATTTATTAGAACTCATCTTTTCCGGATTTATTCTTAAAGTTTCGGTTCTATCCTCATTAACCTGTTCTTTTCGCTTTTTATTTATTACTGAGTTACGCGATAAAGCATCGGTATCAGAATTAGCTCGACCCGGTTTATAAATAATTGTATAATCATATTCATGTAATTTTATTTTCCATCGTGCTAAACGGGCTCCCATGGTAGGGTCTTTTAACTGGCTAAGCCACAGCTAAGCGCGGTGATTGGTTACAAGTATGAATTTTTGCCCATAAACGTAGGGTCTAAATTGTTTTACCGCCGTTACTATGGCCAGCAATGCTTTTTCGGTCACCGTATAATTTAATTCCGCTTTCTTTAAAGTGCTCAACACATAAGCAATAGGCAAATCTTTACCGATTTCACCCTGACTCAGTACTGCTCCCACAGCATAATCAGAAGCGACAGTAGTGATTTTAAAGGTCTTTGAAAAATCAGGATACTGTAATAAAGGACATGAAATGAGAATGTCCTTCAGTTCTTCAAAAGCTCTTTCAGCCTCGTCATTTCACTGAAAAGGAACATCCTTTTTCAAAAGGGTATTAAGGGGTTTAGCTATCGTGGGGAAATCGGGTATAAATCGTCGATAATACCCGGCCAAACCCAAAAACTGCTTAATATTTTTTTTCCTTTAGGACGAGGAAATGATTAAACTGCTTCGGTCTTTTTAGGGTCGGGTTTAACAGCCTCCTGTGAAATCACATGACCCAATTAACCGATTTCTTTACATAAGAACTAATATTTTTCAGGTTGTAAAACCAGACTAGCAGTTCTCAATCTACCCAGTAGTTGTTCTAATTTTTGATTATGCTCTTGAAGCGATTTGGCATAAATTACTATATCGTCCATATAGACGAATAGTTCCACCCCCTGCAAACCCGTCAAGACCTTATCCATAAGTCTCTGAAACGTTGCCGGCGCATTTTTCAACCCGAATGGCATACGAGAAAATTCATAATGCCCAAAAGGGGTTGAAAAGGCAGTTTTATGACGGTCTGCAGGATCGACTTCAATCTGGTGAAACCCAGCAGCAAGATCAAGTATAGTGAAATATTTAGCACTCTATAATTGATCTAAAATATCCGTAATTTTAGGAAGGGGGTAAGCGTCACCGACAGTCCTCTCGTTAAGGGCCCTATATTCGATGACCATTCGCCATCTTTTGTTTCCTTGTGGATCAGGTTTTTTAGGGACTACCCAAACAGGCGAATTAAAAGCTGATTCTGATTCATGAACTCTACCCTGTTTCATTAATTCGTTTGTTTCTTTATTCATTACATTTTTATGAACCTGTGGCATTCTATAATTCGATTTTTTAACAGGTTCATCATTAATAGTATTAATCCGATGTTTTAGTACTGTTGTGCAACCTAATTTATCACCCTCTAAGAAAAATTGATAAGGAAATTTTTTAAGTGTTCGTGATAATATTTTCATTTCATCAGCATTTAAATGAGACAAATTAAATGATTTTTTAAATTTTGATACTCTTTCTATGATCAATTCGTTCTTAGCGAGGTTACCGTCGGATCCCCTTTTGACTCTCGTTCTGGTAGCTTCGACTTTGTCAAATTCATGCAAAGTTACGGGTGCGATTGATAACTCGACGTCCCTGGTACCTGCGTTCACGCAGTACAGTCGCACCGTGCCGTTGCTTACTTTAACGAAGGATTCACTCAAATATACCGCCGGCCCTGCAGGTACTAGAGGCAAATATTCCTCTAGAATTTTCGCGTTTGCAACTGGCAAGGTGATGAGTTGTCGAGTTCTCGCCTCCAGTTTAATGATTGTTCCCTTTAAAGGGGTAACAAAAGGAAAATCGACCAATTCATGTTTTATTACCTTGTTTTTCAGGTCGATCATGGAGTTGGACAAAAAAGGCATGCCCAACATCCCATCATAGCTGAGTGGAAAATTATTCGGCACTAACTGAAAGGGGCACGGAGTCCCATTAATATCAAGAAAAACTTCGCCAAATGTTTAAACCCTTCATTACTTATGCCAAATAAATGAAAAATAACCTTTTTATATATTTTGGTATTATTCTTAATTTTATTTCTTGTAATCACTTATAATTCTCCTCCTGTGTCTACTCTAAGTTTTCCACTTAGATTTCGCATGTTTTCGCTATACATTTTTATATTAGGCGATTCACTTGTTATTTGCATGACACCTAAAAATTACGCGATGCAAAGGTGCCACTTCAGAAAAGAGCTCGGTGTTGCACCAATTCAGCGAGCTCGTTACTCGTTTAAAGTAGCCACCTTTTCTTGTCGATTTTTAGCTACTTTGTTCAACTGTGAATAACAGTTAGTTTGATTATGACCAGTTTTTTTGCAGTATGCACATGTTTCCCCTATCGATTTCTGACTTACGTCAGACTTTTCAGAGCAATTTCTGGAAACATGACCGGTTTTATGACATCTATAGCATTCTATAGCCCGTTTAGCGGGACACTCGCGTGAAAAATGTCCTAAGTTATTACAATTATAACAGCTTTTATTTTCAGCAGCAGGGGCGACTCGCAAACACTCTACTGCCAAATGGCTATTTTCTCCGCATCGTGAGCAGCTAGCCTACTCTGAGAAAGACGTTTTTTCTTCACTTTTATTTTGATTGACAGTGAAGCCACCTCGTCCGCGACCTCTCCCACGGCCCCGTCCGACGGCACCTACTTAATGCACCCATGCATTACTATAATAGGGTCGGAAACGATTTTGAACATTATTTATATTTTGTTTGACAACTTCTTCGCTTTTGTCCTTCTTATTTTCGCGTATTAACCCACTTTCATATTCTTCCTCCCATTCGGCGGTACGAGCACAATTTATAGCCTCCTGTAAGGTACGAGGCCTATTTAATTTGACCCTAAACTGGAGCTCACGTTTGAGTCTCATTCTGAAATTCTCACACGCGGTATCTTGTGCTGATTTTATCGTTATTTCCGCCTCTATGGAAACATTCTGATCCTCAATGAGCTCAATTAAATTCGTTAATATTTTTCCTACTTTACTCCCGTAGGCTCGAACATTTTCACCCTCGTTTTGGGCCACTCTAGCTAAAGCGGTATTGAGCTGGCTCAAATTACGGTGCTCAGTAAAATTTAACTTAAGAAATTTTAACAATTCTTCTAGGGTCCTAATCTCCCTATCTTGAAGGCAATCAAACGCATCGCCTTGTAATCTTGATCTAATCGTTAGGAAAAGCGTATTCCTATCCTTTGATGAGATTGCATTTCGTTAAAAAATGCAATCATTAATAAATCGATTAACCGTCAAAAGATTTAGGCAAAAACTTGAGTGCGGCTCATCGATCCATCACTGGCCAATCTGGCAATGAGTAATTCAGATGCCTCTTGAAGGAAGGCATCCTCCCTAATATCAACCCCTATTTCCTCACGTAGGGGGCTAGAGGAGAGGGTGGGGTTGCCACCCACTCGTCTAGGGCCCAACCCCTCCGTCGGTTTCCTAACTTTTGAGGGTTCTGTCCCCATGTGTTGAGCTGCCATGCTCTCCAGTGCCGGCTGTCGGGTTCCGTCGGACCCGTTCGCATTGCTTCTCAGAACTCGCTTGACACCCGTCACTCCTCGTACTGCAGCCCTTCCGTCTTGCCTTCCACGCGCACCTCTTAACATTCCACCTTATACCGTACTCATCTTTACAACCCTAACCAAGCTACCCTAACTAACATAAAATATTATTACACTTCGGATAAATTCTAACACTCATAAAAATTTTGGCAATCGCAAATAATATTGTGACTGATCAACTTACCGTTTGATGGTCTTGATGACAACTGGTCTCTGAAAAAATTGTAATTTGTTTCACTCTACACTTAGAATTTTTCTTAAAAATGATTTTTCGGTATGAACTTTCACTTATTCCTTTCAGGTGTAACTTCTACTACCAGTTTCTTCGATTTCCTGCATCCAGTAATTCTTCGTCGAAATCCCTCTGATGGACTTGACGGTCACGGACGACCACCCTCTCATTTTCCTTAGGGTTGGGGCAAACACTGTGCCGCTTTACAACCCCGACCTTTTGCCGCTAAGTCCTCCAAGAAACTCGCCAAAAACTTGGGAGCAGGTTGCAGTCTACCTCGATGTTGATGGATCGTCCACGGCCTCCGAGTCTTCGCTCGTCTTCTTCGGGGTCTTCCGACCTTTGGCTCGTCCTCAGCTCGTCCTCAGCTCGTCGCAGGAAGCAGCAGCAGTCCTACCGACTGCGCCAAAATTTTGTGACACGCCCTTTCCTATTTAGCGCGCGAAAGTTCAAAGTTTCAAATCCTCTCAATGGACTCTGCTAAGTACACCAACGATGATTGTTTTCCTGGCTGCTACACGGAAAAAAATAGTATGGTTAGAGCATCCACAGAAGTATTGATGCGTGTAATATTGATGTGACGCCCATTGCAATGGATAGGGGAACGTTTCGCCAAA
>NC_046659.1:47399846-47401902 GCF_010883055.1 Belonocnema kinseyi | reverse complement strand
GGATGTCACATCCATAGATGTGGTTGGGACATATCCTTCAATAGAGTATGGATGAAGCATCCACATATAATGTTGGCTCAACCGTACCTTTTTTTCCGTGTATTCCGCTATTTTAAGAGGTTAGAACCTCTAATTCCTGAGACTAAGTGCCGGTACTAAATCTCTAAATCCTTAAAATCGCAAATTTTATTAATGAAAGGATACTATTCAAGTAAGTAAACCAAATTTCAAAGTGAATTTAAACTACTTTACATTTTATTAATCCAAATATAAAATTTACATATATCAGATCCTTTTGAAGAATTCAATTAAGTTCAATTCTGATTTTAAAACGAAGCGAATCAGAGATTAACTGGTCACGACCGTGGCAAGGATCTGTCTGATTTTTTTTTTGTTGAGTTCTTATGATCAGTGGGTCTGACACAGCATCCCGTGGTCCTCTACTCTGTGTACATTTACTTACATTTTATTTGCCCTACAAAGAAAGCAACCAATGAGTCTTCTTAATCCCACTTATAATCTTGAAAACAAACCGCCTACGACACATTAAACGGATAAGAAAAACCATTTTCAAGCAAGTACAGGAATTCTACAGTTATAATTCCGACTATTTTATGTACAGGAAATTCCATAGCATTAAAGTCAGTCCTTTGGAATTTCCGTTTCGGCTTCATACAAAGAAGTCTTTGTATGCATAGTTATTTTATTACAACAACATCGTATTTCCTGTTCAAACAAGTTGACCAGCCACTTGCGATTGCCAAATACCCATCCAAGCTAAAATCTTATATTCTTAGTTTTCAACTATATTCCGAATAGTTTTAAATTTTGCCGCTAAAATATTATTATTTTGTCGGTCAAATAGCTATCTGTTACATTTGTAACCTCAAAGTAAATGCTGTGTTTTTCGTAGACAATTAATCTAATATTTATAAAAGTAAGTGATTTTATATAAAATATATTCTTCGTACGTCTTTAATTATAAAGCAGTATTGTTTTAAGTTTATTTGACAATGTTAGGTCCAAGTTCTAACCTTTCAATTTGAGGTCGTTTGACGCATTTAAGTTAAGACTTTTTTAAAATTATTATACTATTGCACCTAATCGTAAGATAATTTGTACGGAAAATTAGTTTATTCAATTTTCATTAAAAAAAAAAATGATTTACTTTTATCATAAACCGAATACACAGAAATTTTAATTGTGTAAAAGACATTTAGTTTTAAAACTCTAAACTTTTGCTCTCTCAAGAAACCTAAACGGGGATTTTTGTCTTTGCGCCGAATCTTTTTATACAACAAAAATTGTGGAGTAACTTTTCATGTATTCTTCATAAAAAACAATGATTTACTTTTATCATAAACGAAATACATGGCAATTGTATTTATGTAAAAGTGAATGATTTTTATACAATTAAAATTTCTATGCTTACTCTGGTCTCATTTTAAAGCTATTTTCCACATTGTCACAACAGCTTATGATTGTAAATTTAAAAAAATTTCTTATTACAGTGCGGGAACTTAAACTATTTTTCCACAGTATCACAAGAGCGTTTCTGACCGTAAAACTAAAAAAAATATTATAACAGAGCAAGAAATTGAAGTTGTTTTATACCAATAAGATGTTTCCATACTGTGGAAGAATAGCTTTAAAATGAGGCCAGGCAAATTAAAAATATTAATTATTACGGAAGTTATTACAAATTTAAGAAAACATTAAAACTTACACCATTCTTGCAATATCTACTCGAAAAATAGGCAAATAGGCTTCATCCTGGGTTCATTTTTAACAGAATTTTGAGAGCATTTAAACTTTTAAGGAGCCAAAATTTTATCTTTGACATAATTAAAATTAATAGAACTTAATCAATTGTCAAAAAAGAGGTGAACCCATACTTTTGACCGGTAGTATATATGTATATAAATAAATATAATAAATAATAACATATATTTTACTAATAAATTTATGGAATTAAACAATTTAATTTCAGTAAATAAATGTGTAAATATAATGAAATAGAAATATAAATAAATCTAGAGAAATAATTTTAAAACAA
>NC_046659.1:47392774-47399746 GCF_010883055.1 Belonocnema kinseyi | reverse complement strand
GTATTGTAAAAAATGCTCAAGTTGGTTATTGAATGTAATCTGCCCTGAGATAGACTTGTAGAAGCATTATTTGGCTCCATTTCTATACTGACACTAAAAAAAACTGATTCACTTCAAAAATAACTGCACACAAGACTGTGTGACTGAAAACTCTATGTAAAATAAAGTATATCCGAATATTTGTATGATTTTAAACAAAAATCTTGGGAAAATCGCTATCAATGTCTCTTGCTCCACCATTTTGTTTCTTCGATTTCATTCATATCGATTATGTTAGGTATTCGATTGCACTGAACTCGATTTGGAACCAAACATCATTTGAAACAAAGCAATTAGATGTGGTTATATTTTTTGGTGAGATCTACAAGAATCATTATTATCATTGGCAGAGGTTGAAATTCACTAACGACATTTTTTCAAACATATAATCAGAGATGGGTTGTGACTTGTCACTCGAGGTTTTCTACGTATAATACACAAATTACGTTATGCACGTAGAAAATTCTAGAAAACTATGTATAATACATATCAAAGATGGCGGACGTAATTTACTTGGGCGGGACTATATTTGACAGATTTGTAAACATTTTATAAAAAACATTTGAGGGGGGGATACCGTGGAAAAAAATTAATTTCCAGCGTAGAGCAAGAGCACTCCGATCGCTCCGTCTCACTTCTTCTTACTTCTTCCTTTTCATTCTAATCTGCGTCGGTGCAGATCGGAGTGCACCAGTGCAGGATAACCGAATACGTTATTAGTGCAATCGAATGCTCTCTATCGATTGGGCTTATCAATCTCTCCACTGATAGCGGTAGGTAGGTATTCATTTGAACTAAGTGTACTTTTCACGGAGACCTAGGGGTGCTATTCTCGAGTATCGTTCTACTATTTTAGAATGCTAAAATTTGAGAGTGGTCTTTTAGAACACTAACATTTTAGAACGCTATCGGTATTCTCGAGCACCTCTCTAAACGGCATCGAACGGAATAGAATGGGAAATAGTGCACCGTTTGTAGTGCAACGTTGCCGAGGTCACTAAAGTCACTAAAGTCTAGATGCCTTCAAATGTTATCAAATTTAAAAAATAAAGCAATAACCATAAATTCGTCAACTTAGTACTTCCCTATAATTCAAGTGCAACGTACAATGCAATTTTTTTTATTTTCAAGAGAATATATTATGTTTTATTATTTATAATTGACAATTACTGCCAAAATTGTTTTTAATTTGTATAAAAGTGTAAATATTTTACTTTTCTTATAAATGATCAAGACACGGCATATGAAATTGAATACACATAGTCCCTTGATGACGATTTCGTATATCGATGTATTAAATTTAATATATAAATATTTATTGGACCGTATCGAAAAAAGTTTTTTGCTCGAAGTTCTAATAGAAATGAAAATTTTCTTTAGAGAGTCAAAAACACTCCTTTAAAGTTTCATCAAAAAAAATTTTCTCCGCATCGTAGATATAGCTAAAAATCTTAAACGAAGCAACAATAATATATATAGGGGTCCCTACCGAAAAGAATCTTTGAGTATATACTAAAAATTCTTTAGGTCAAAGAAGCTCAGAGAAATTCTCCGCAGGCACTCAGGTAGATATTTTTAAAGGTCCAGGAAGCTCGTTTAAAGGGTCGACACTCAAGGGTCCTTTGTTAAGCTTTCGGATTAAAATTTAGAAGTCGATTTTTTTAATTTCATAGTTAACAGCCTAAAACATAATAATTCGGAATCTACGGGTTTCGATGACTTCAGATATCTAACTTTTTTTTTAAAGCTTAAGATTTGAATTAATAGAACGTTTCTCGTAAATGAAATGAGATACGCCAAAAAAGACAACATTTTTGAATTCAACTAGAAAATTGTATATCAGTATATAAGTTATAATTATAAATAAGTATAATGAGAAAATTCATCAATTAAAAAAAGCGTTAATAATTTGAAGAGAAATTTAAAAAGGGAGAGCGGATTAGCCACGAGCAACTTCTGTAAATAACTCTGCCCGCCCGATACGTGACGAATATAAAAGGAACATTATATTACCGTCGCACCACTCTTAAAAGGACCACTAAAAGGATCTTGAAAAGGACCCAAATCTCTCAAACTATCTCCAAGATTATTTTGTTTCAAATCGACTTTGTTTATAGACTCAAAAGGGCTCAGCTATTTCGCTAAAGAAAACTCAGAGACTTCTTTCGTTAGGGGTGCTATTCTCGAGTATCTTTCTAATATTTTAGAATGCTAAAATGGCTGATTTTAGAATGTTTAGCGTAAATAGGTATTCTCGAGTTAAAATTGATGGTTAGCATGCTTAAATTTTAGAACACTTTGCAAAAAGTGGGGCTATACCACTCTAAAGGAGAAATAAAAAGCTAAAAATGCGAGAAAGTGATAGATTTTTCCAAAAAAAAAACCGCGAAATGAAATACGTCATGTGTAGAAGCAAGAAACATAGCCTGAAATTAACCTCAAAAGGAAATACATGACAACACGTATGACTCCGGGAAGGGAAAAAACACAAATATAAATAAATTATAATAAGCGCAAGACAAGAAGTAGAACGCTAAAGGGCGAGAAAGTAAAAGATTTTTGTAATAAATAACCTCGAAACGAAATACATCCCACGTAGAAGAGAGAAACACAGCCTTAAATTAACTTTCAAAAACAAGTGTATCACGACACGTATGACTGTGAGAAGTGAACAAACAAAAATATAAATAAATTAATATGAGCAAAAAAAACAGAATCCGGGAAGTCAATATGGCACTTCGTGATGCGATAAATGCTATGTACATAGAAATATTAAAAATGGGCTTTTTCGCTATTTTCTTAGGCAAGATAAATTTCTCGACTATTTGACCCAATAATGTTTGATATATATTAATGGAAATGTATTTGCAATATGTTTCAACAACAATATATATTTTTGATAAACCCCAATAAACATTTGTATAGTAAATCTAAAACATCGGTATACGAAATCGCCATTAAGAGACTATGTATTTTCAATTTCATATACCGTGTATTGATCATTTATAAGAAAAGTAAGATATTAACACCTTTATACAAATTAAAAACAATTTTGACAGTAATTGTCAATTATAAATAATAAAACATAATATATTATCTTAAAAATAAACGTAAATTGCATTGTTTTTTTATTGAAAGTGTAAAATTAAGCAAATAGTTAAGAAACCTAACGCCCAAGCACAACCAAAATTACGTTAAAGTTCTAACATTCACAGCGAATTTGAGATAAAATTCCACCAATACGTTGCACTTGAATTATAGGGAAGAATTAAGTCGACGAATTTAAGGTTATTGCTTTATTTTTTAAATTTGATAACATTTGAAGGCATCTAGACTCTAGTGAGCCAACATACCCCCAGCGTTTTACTTTCTTCTGTACTCGCCACGGAATTGGTGTATTTACCGCTCCAATTTTCTCATTCTATTCCGTTCAAAGACGTCTAGAGCAGTGCTCGAGAATACCGATATCGTTCTAAAAATGTTAGTGTTCTAAAATACCGCTTTAAAATTTTAGCATTCTAAAATAGTAGAACGATACTCCAGAATAGCACCGCTGTTATGAATTAATCTTTGAATTAATTTGACACATCGAGTTCATATCTCGGTTATCAACCAATCAAATTTGTCACAAACCAACAAAGTAGCTAGAAATGAATCATATGAAAAATATTAATTTCACGATTCATTCAAAACAGGCCTCCGTGGAAAGGTAACCTAAAGTCCATTTGAACTAAAAGAGTTCAATAACGCTTAATATTTTCCGCCTGTAGAAAAAGATAAGATAAATGGGATGTTAATTATTTTAAATGGTAGAGTTAATTTCAATTTGTGGTGTTGTGAGGCGCGGCGTGTACAATCCTTGTTGGTTAAAATTTAAATTTAACCTACAAGGAGTGTACACACCGCGCCACGAATTGAAATTAACTCTACCATTTAAAATGACTAATATCTCATCCATCGACATATAGAAATGGACCGATAATGCTTTGGGGAGAACTGAAATGGGCTCTAGAGAGTGAAAAAACATATGAGACGTAGACCTGCCTTTATCTATTTCAGGACTCTGTCCAGTGAATTGGTGACCCCGAGTATTGCCTGAATATTCTGTACGGTTAATTAAAAAAAAAGATAAACAATACATTAGAAATTTGTAGTTATAATAAATTGAATTTTAAAGAACATTCATGTAAAATAACCGGTTTCAGATAGATTATTTTAAAAACTTGGTAACCTTCAATTCTTCTTGAAATTGGATTGAAAATGCTACAATAATAATCGTTTTGTGAGTTCAAAATCAGGGACTGAGAGTAATAGGTTTTGCTCAGTTTGGGATTTATTCCCTGAACCGACGAAAAAGGGCCCGTTAAGTTTTACTCTTCTCAAGATCCGAAAATATTTATTGCAGGAAGAAAGTGATCCCATCCCGAGTGGACTTTGCCTCCTTCTCAATCACTCAGAAACGGATGGGTTGCGACAGCATCTGGTTAAGTTTGAATCCCGAGCAAAACAGGTACAGAGGATCGGTCCTTTAGTTTGTGTACTGATCAAAACAAAGTACACGGGTTTCTATCTTTGAAAGATCGAAACCTCCAGCATTCTGGTAGGTTTTGCTCCCGATGGAAACTTAACCGAAGATACTTTCAAACGATCCCGAAGAGAGCGAACTGCCATTCGAAAGAGTTAGGTTTTGAACCTACTTTCAGCTATCTGGACTTTTACTCTCTGTCTATGCAATATGATTTTAATCTTTGAGATTCTGTTTTTGAAATCAGAATAAAAGCTACTTTATAGTAATTTAGCAATTTCTTGCTAATTTCAAATTATATTATACGCGTTTAAAACACAACTATATAATATACATTATTATTTGATTATGAAACAATATTGAAGTAATTTATTAATCAATTAATAATATATGATTTATTAATAAATAGGTAAATTTGTAAATAATTAATGTTTAATTACAATTATAATTGAATAGAAATTTTTTGATATTGATATAAATATTGAAAAATATAAAATTAATAACATTCAGAATTTTATTTTTTAACTAATTACTGTTTGTTAGCGACTTTATCATTTTTTAAATTCTATCATTTATTTAGATTATATTTTCAAATCTATTTTTTTCTAAAATTCAATTTCTTAAAAGATGTTATTTTTCCACCCCTTTTATTTGTTGAACAATTATTTAAGTTTGTTAAATATTTAATTTTTTTAAATAAATTTATTTTTGAAAAACTTAACTTATTAAACAATTTTTTTATATTTTATTTTTAAAATATCTGATTTAGCAATTTCATTTATAATCATTGATTAAATAATAATTAATTAACCAAGGGAATACTAATAATTGATGATAAAAGTATTCTAACTATAATTTAAATAAATTTGTTTGAAATTTAATTTTTAATTTTATGGTCCAAATATTTATAACTTTTATTTCAAGAATTATTTTGTTCAAAATTTGTAATTAAAAAAAGAATTGATTTTCCTAATTGAATTCTTTAACCAATTCAAGTTTTTAAACAATTTTTTTCAATATTTCATTTCTTATACTTTTTTGATTCTTCATCAATTTTATTGTTTAACCATTTTATGTTTTCTTTGAATTTATTTTTTCAGCAATTGTCTTTTTTAATTAATTACTTTTTTATCAATTGTATCACTTTCTTAAACTCTATTATTTGTTTAAATAATATTTTTGAAACTATTTCTTTTTCCCTGAAATTTAATTTCAAAAACTATTTTATTTTCTAAACCATTTTATTTTCTGAACAATTGTTAAAGTTTGCATAAATTTTATTTATTAAATAAATTTATTTTTGAAAAATTTAATTTTTCAAAGAATTCATTAAATTTTTCAATATTCTGGTATTTAATATATTATAGATTAATATAATTTATTATCATTGCTTAAATAATAATTAATTAATTAAGTGAATAATAATACTCTATGATAAAAGTATTCTAATAAAAATTTACATAAATCTGAATTTATGAAAAAAAAATAATAATGCATTAGTCAACAATAATTCCAACTAGTGACTGTTTATTAAAATTCGAAAAAATATTTTATGTGGTGCCATCCAGTAAAGTTTCGTTTCCAAAAGATTCATCAGAAACGACACATTCTGACTCACTAAGAGATCGATCTCTAGAGAAACAGCAAAGGGGTTTTACTCTTAGGATTCAGCTCCCTAGAAGATTCAAATCCTATAGAGAGTCAGTAAGTTCGATCTTTCCAGTCTTTCGATCTTCTACTGATTCCATCCATACCGGAGTGGGGGCAGAGATTGTTCAGTGAAGAATTACTCTTCTCGCGATCCGTTCCAGGCACCAACGTGCCTGCTTGAATCTTTTCCCCAATTCTTTGCGGAGGGATGACTCCGGCCATGAGGGATTGGGCGACGCCTCTTTCAAGCTACAGTTCTCCCACAAAATATATCTCCTAAAGAGCGCGTTTACAGCATCACTTTCGGCTCACTCGGGATTCACTCTCAGTCCCTGTTCAAAATTAATGTAAGAAGTGTCAAAAATTTGAACAATATTTCTATAACATTAAAAATAACCATCTGTATTGCATAGGTACAAAACTTCATATTTTGAGGTTTTGTTTTTGTTGTAATATTTTTTATTTTACTATCTTCAATAAATTTACCCACGTATGAATACATATCTCCTTATAAACGTTTCGACAACGCCCACAAACAACAGAGGCTGCCACCATTTTTTATATTTATTTACGATAAACTATATTTAAATAAATTATAAATAAACCAATTCTGAAAAGTGCAATAAACGTCACATTATTGGGGCACTCGCGACACAAGCATGTAACGATCGCATAAATTTGCATTCCATCCGCTAGGAACAGCACCGTCGCTTCCATAGAATGCGCGGTTTCGATTCGAAATTATAAAATATTCGTGC
>NC_046659.1:47390080-47392674 GCF_010883055.1 Belonocnema kinseyi | reverse complement strand
TAAATTTAAACAATAATGTTTAAACACTTCAAACATTTAAAAAGTTGTTTCTTTGGTATAAATATTTGATTATTTCAATTTTAAAAAATAATTTGTCAAAGAGCAATGTTTTCCACACTTGTTTATCTCGAAATGTCTTTTTATAATACTTTTTTAAAAATTAAAAATATTGTTTTTCGAGAACATTTTTTGTATAATTAAAAAAAAGACTGTACCGAAAACCTGGATCAAGCTTCAGATCTGAAAAAATTCAACGATACATACATGTCAAACTTTTCTAACCTCAAAAAATCTTTCTACAGCTTTACCGTCATATTTTACGAAGAATGAGAAAACAAGAATTCGACTTCGTAGTACGATGAGGGCAGCACCTCGATAGAGCAGAAAATGTGATGTCCTATATATTTAAGTCCCCACTCCGACGCCCCGTACCGCATCTACGTTTATAATATCTTTGATGCGGTACGGGGCGTCAGAATGGGAAATTATATACATAGGCCAGTCAACGAAGCTGAATGAGGAGGCTTAAATGGAAATAATTTATATCAATGCACTTAGTTGTCAGGAAGCTTCCTTAGGGGGTCTTGAAACACCTCCCAAAATTCAGTAAATTTGGGGGGGGGGCGCTCGAGCCGCCATCATCCAATATGGCAGATGATTATATAATCAAACATTCTAAACTTTCTTCTGAATAAAAAAGGTTACATAAAATATTGCCATAAAGTGAAAAGTTTGCCTGAAAAATTGAAAAGATTGAACATTTTTGGAAGTTCATTATTCTCGCATTTATGAGCGATTGCCTCAGTGAAAACGAGTGCAATTTATTGTTTCGAGCTTGGCTGAAGGTAAGCTACAGTGCAATAACGATAATTTCGTTGTAGCTATATTATTTATTTAATACTGAAAATTATTTTGATCATTTTCAACGCTTAATTTGAAGAAGTTGCTTTCATTTCTCGAAGTACGGACTTTGTCATTTGCCTTTCCTTATGTTTTAACAACGCATCTGCAAATTTTCGAAATTTTAAATTAATTTTTTGATATTAAAAATCGCCTTTTTTGGAACCTGTGTCAAAACTCTCGGAAAATCCTAGTTGAGCCTGTGGGGTGAAGTAATAACAATGTATTTACTGCATGCCTACTTTTTTCTTCAAACAGTAGAAATCATAATGCACCCATCGTAAATAATCTCAACTCCTTCCATATGCCTGGGACCCTTTGAACTGCATTTCCCAGGGCATGAAGCGACCACGGTCATGTGGCCACAGGCGACTATCGGCGTCCCTCTTCCGCCGAAGCAAATACGCGAGGGCAAGCGAGAGAGTAATGGGCTTGTTAGTACAGGCAAGCACAGTCGTTTCTATTTTTGTAAGAAAACCTTTCTTCTCCCGCTAACATTTCACGTATATTAAACGCGTTTTTTGTATCAGAAAAAAAATCATATAATTACTGATTTTTGCATGAAACATTCTAAAGGTGTTGCAATGATCGTATTAAAATTCAGCAATGATCGAATTAAAATTAAGCTTATAATCAAGCTATGAAGCGAATTTAAACCTTTTGTTCGACACGCCTCGAAAATACTTCTTGCTTCACATCTACTGTTGTTTATATAGAAAGTCATTTGTAAAATAATAATTTTGAAGATAATCTAACAAGAACAGAAAATTATTAACATTCCATAAAATAATTCAGATTAATACTACATTCAAGCCGAATAAATCAAAACCGAATATTTAAAAATAAACAATTTGAAATTGAATTGTTTTACCTGGGAAAACTTAAATCATTAAAATGTCGAATATCTTTTGAGCTTTGAACGTTACTATTTTGATTGTTTTTTAAAAAGAAAGGTTTAGTGTCTAAGTGAAATGTTTCAATTTAGATGTTTAAATAGCAATTGGACCCTTATTATTTCTAGACGAAATTTGAGTAATTTTAATAGGTGTTTGGAAGTTTTGAAAAGATTGAAAATTAATTGAATACTTGAAATGATTTCATATAATTTAAACTAAGTTTGTACCAACAAAATTTGGCTAGTCAAACCGAAATTTCGGTGCAAATAGCCACAGCCTAATTTAAAATAAAATGTCGATTTTTGAAGATTTAAAGAAAATGAGAAACTTTTTAAAAATTAAGAAAGGCTTCAAAAGAATAAAACATTTTTGTTAGATTCCTAGGGAAATTGAAAAACATTTTTTATCTTGTAATATTACTTACAAAGAATACTTAAAAAGATTTAAAAAGATTTCGAAAATTGTTAAAAGAGTCTAGAATATTTTAACATGATTTTTTATAATTTGCGAAATTTCTAAAAGTCGAACAAAAAATTCTATTAATTTCAAAAGATATTCAGAAATTTGAAAAACATTTCAAAAATAATTTTAAAGTTGCATACATTTAAAATAATTTCTGGATTTAACAAGATTTTAAAATAAAATTTGAAGTTAAAAATGGAACTAGATGAAAATTCGTTTCATTAATTTGTTAATTGTAAAGCTTGATTATAAGCTTAATTTTAATCCGATCATTACTGAATTTTGATAAGATCATTGGAGCACCTTTGGAATGCTTCATGCAAAAATCAGTAATGA
>NC_046659.1:47384247-47389980 GCF_010883055.1 Belonocnema kinseyi | reverse complement strand
GAGTTTCATCGAAGGGTTTGGGTTTCTAAACCCTTAATTGCGGTAACGAGCCAACGGAGCCGAACAGGATCTATTTTAATAAATCAACGCGAAATTTTTGAAATTTTAAATTCGGGATAATTCCGCGCCAAATTCGGCTCCGCGTGTTACAAGCACGGTCCTGTGCTGCGCCAAATCACCTAACGGAAATATTCTAAACCAATCAGCTTTATCTAGAAAGAGATAGGTTTATATCTCAAATGTTTTTTCTCTCTCTAGAGCCCATTATCGTTCTCCCCACAGCATTACCCGTCCATTTCTATATGTCGATGAGTCATCCCACGTATCTTCTTTTTTTCTACAGGCCAAAAATATTAAGCGTTATTCACTGTTTTAGGTACCTTTTCGCGGAGATCGACACATCGAGTTCGTATCTAGGTTTCCATAAACCAACAAAGCAGCTTGAAATGAATCGTATGAAAAATATTAATTCCACGATTAATTCAAAACAGGCCTCCGTGAAAAGGTACCCTTAGTTTAAATAGGCTTTAGTTTAATTGAGCCTTATAAACAAATGGATACCTACCACTGAAAGCGAGTGAGTTAACTGACAATCGTAGATCAAAATGGCGCTGGGGACGAGCACTATTGTACCTAATTTTAATGTAAAAGTTAATGAAAATGATGTTCCAGGTGCTGCATTATTGGATAAAAAGGTGGGGAAAAATACCATTTGTCAGTCAAAAAGGTGGTTAAAATTCAGAGAACAATGTACCAAAGGAAAAAAGCAGCAACTTATTGACCGGTATGTGGAATGCAGGTTATGTTTACAATGCGTGTAGTGTAAGGTTTCAACAGTGAAAAAATAGTGTTTTGCATAAAAGTGAAATAATTCTAATAATTACAAAATATAAAAAACGTTGATAAAGCATTTTCAAAGAAATGCAGTTGAATATGAATTGATATCTATCATTATAAGCGGGTTGTCAGTTTTGAAATTCATCTAGCTTTCAAATTACTGAAATAAATGCAAATGCGATTTTTTTAGTTTTAACATTTTTCTCTGAAAATTCGTACAATTAAAGAAATATGAATAGAAAATGGTGAAAAAATTGTTTGTAATAAATACGTGAAACTGAAAGAAGTGAAAATATTTTTTATTCATGTTTTTATATAGTACTTTTTAAATCAGGGTGACCGCTTGATGGGCAAGGTAGGAATTTTTTGTAATAGACCAGAAATATGTCAATAAATTCATTTTGACTAAGAATTTTACAAATTTTTAGGAAAAAAATACATCTAATCACTTAAAATATTATGAATGTCATATCACACGATAATTTACAATAAGCTCAATTAAGAATGTTTAGAAATGCTTATTAAAAAAAAACATTTCTTTGTTGAAATGTTGTCACAGGTTTATACTGCCCAATATGTTAAAGGCATTTTTGGTTAGAGTGGGATTTTTATTTGATCATTTTTTGCACAGGACTGTCCCGGTATATATCATCAGTCACGGACGCACTTTTATAATGCAATCAAGTGATCTGATGAGAGCAGTCTGCCCAGACATATTGGACAAAGCCTGGTTTTTACCCCATCATTGACGGACTGGGTTGCAGTCAAGTACACGAAGGGGGTCCTACAGCTTAAGGTGGGTTCCGAACCACCAGAACCTCGGTAAAGGTACATTGAAAAATTTCTAGAGTTACCGGCTCAGGGATCAAACCCCGAACCTCTGAGGTGAAGCCGAGTGTCTAACCAACTGAGCCACCGAGGCTTATTATTATTATTATTATTATTATTAATATATAATATATAATATTATATAATAATTTATTTTAAAGCATGAAGGTGCAATGTAAAGAATTTTAAAATGCAGGTTTGGAAGACTTGAAAGAATTATTAATCCACAGGGTTTGAATTTGAACATTTTTGATAAAAAAAACGTGTTGAGTTGAACAACTGTAAATAGATGTAAATAATGCCATGACCTTTTTTTAATAAACTGCAGTTAGAGTATAAATCATCGAAAAATACTTCCTTTCGAAACACGATTTTAATCTTATGCTCGAAATTAAAGAAGGCATATGCAGATTTTAATTTTCAATATTAAACTGTTTCAATGAGAGAACGTTAGTATTTAAAGAACTTTAAACATCTGATTAAACCTTTATAAACTATTTGTAATGAAAATAAGTTAAAATTAATAGAATGCAATGAGCAAATGTAAGTATCCTTGTTTACATCCTTCATGCTTGAAAAATACTTGTCTCTGCGCGCACATAACCCCACCCACACATTACTTTTACTGCATTTCGCGCAATTTTTAATATGCTTTTAAAGTGAACCATCGGGAATGTCACCAAATCGATATATTAAATAGGGTTTTGGAAATATAATAAAATAATAAGTACATTCCAAGTAGGACTTGGACCGACTGTCACTTTTACACTTTCCAAAACAGCACCTCTTGTGCGCACCAACCTTTTTTCTTTTCAATGGATTTTCTCCTGGCCTATTAGACATTGCTTTTTTGGGTAGTTTTTTAACTTCCAATTGTTCGAAATAGTTTTTTTTCGTTAATGTTTACTATTCCCACATAAGTTTCAGTCAAAATTGACCGAAACTCACATGGAAGTGCTATATATTTTTAGCGCTTGCGCAATGTCGTTTTCTTAAATGAAAAGGTCTATTGTGAAAAATACAGGTTTTCGCATTTTGCCGCAAGAGGTGCCACAAGCGATGCAATGCTACGAGCCCAAATATATTATAAACGTAAAAGCGACAAAGATATTATAAGTCTAGATGCGGCCAAAGATATTATAAACGTAGATGCGGTGCGGGCTTAGTTATCCGCGATAAATATAGACGGCGCGTCCGGCGAAAATTGTCAGTTCCCCTCTACCCACCGCTCCATGGCTATAGCACCCATCGACAACAGCCACTTGGAGCGCTGTTAGCAACTCTCAGTAGGCCCCTCGAGGCGAACTAATGGTTACTTAGCTCAGACAAGAACCATTTGGATTGAAAGTAAATATTGCCAATAAAAACATTTTTTCATTTATAACTTTGCAAAGCATGGTTATTTTAATAAATACCAAAAATAAAAGTCAATGAATAATTTATATTACGGTTTCATATATTTCCCACTATTTCTAAAATTATTACTTGTAATTTTCATTCTATATATTGTCTACATATAGTTCTTTAATATTATTTATATTTTATTTTTATTTTTGTGGTCTGCAATTTCTATGGATTTTTTTAGGCTTTTATAAAAATATAATTATAATTCCAAGTGATATGAAAATTGTTCAATCACTGTTAAATTTTTAATACTCGAACTGCATTTCAATTTTCAAATTTAGTTTCCTTTCCCGATTTGTCCCGATCGCGAGTTTAGCTCAAGATTTAGAACAACTTTCATTTTTTTGAAATAGTAATTTTCCGGTTCTAACTTACGGGACAATCGTTTTATTCTTTGAAAGGTTTTCTACAAATCTTGTTGATAATTTTTACATTCTCATCTAAAATGAGAAGGTATTAGTTTTTTTTATGAAAAATGACTTTTTCGGATTTTATGAAATGTCGACGTTTTGAGGCCCCTTGGGTTAGGAAAACAAGTTTTTACGTCGGGGTCTGTTTGTCTGTCTGGCGTCGTCGTTGTTCTGTATACCGGATAACTTTCTAAAGACTGGTCGGATTGAATGGTACTTTGATAACTTTTTTTGATAAAATCAAACTTACCAAAGTTAAAGGATTTTCAAAATCCAAAAAGCAAAGGAAAACGGACATTTGAAGCGAAAAAAGCTTGATATGGAAAAAAGTCAAGGGGCGAAAAACGCTACTTTTTCAAGGCCCCATGATTATTTGATCATATTCTCATCCATAATGAGAAGAGTTTTTATGCGAAAAATGACTTTTGCGAATTTCATCAGATTTCGACGTTTTGAGGCTCCTTGAGTCAGAAAAACAAGTTTTTACGTCGGTATCTGTGTATCTCTCTGGCGTATACGTCGTCGTTGTTATTGATGTTGCGATTGTCTGTATATCGGATAACTTTCGAAAAAATATTCGGATTGGATTGTGCTTTGACACACAGTTTTTTCATTTTAAAAATTGTATGTAAAAATTGTACTATTTTTATTTTTATAAAAAATATTTTTCTTCAATTAAATTGTTGCAATAAAAGTGTTTCGAAGAGATTTTTGAAAAATCATTCGGGGAATAAAATTAATATTTATAGGTCGACAAATGTGTGGTTTCGTTACCAAATTTGGCTTTCGTCTAAATTTTTCTAGTTGTTTTTACTATAGTACAATTTACGTTTGTATCTCGGGCGAAGAAATCCATTCTATTGTTTGACCAATATTCTTTGTAAGGCAATATTTTTCATAGAAAATTACCCCGAGTGACCTTCAATTATAATTTTATAAACGTGAAAACCACATTTCAATTTTTTCTATAAAAAACACAATCCCTGAGTGACAGAACAAAATCGGAAACAATAAGAGTCAATTTATTCAGGAACAAGATTTTTGAACAAAAATTACCTTGAGTGAAGCTTTAATATATATTTGTTAATTTTTACAAAAATCGGGCGTTATTTTATTACAAACAAAAATTGGGGGGGGGGGGGTGACAAATGATAAATTATTTTAATTATTTAATTTTAATTATTTTAATTTTAAATATAAACAATAATGTTTGAACACTTAAAACATTAAAAACGTTGTTTCTTTGGTATAAATATTTAATTATTTCAATTAAAAAAATATATTTGTCAAAGAAAAATGTTTGAGCACTTGTTTATCTCGACATTTCTTTCTATAATAGTTTTTTAAAATTAAAAATATGATTTTTCAAGACATTTTTTTTTTAATTGAACAAAAGACTGTACCGAAAACCTGGATCAGGCTTCAGATGTGAAAAAATGCAGTGATATGCATCCATGTCAAACTTTTCTAACCTCAAAAAATCTTTCTACTGCTTTACCGTCATATTTTACGAAGAATGAGAAAACAAAAATTCAACTTCATAGTACGGTGAGGCCAGCACCTCGATAGGACAGAAAATGTAATGTCCTATATTAGGCCAGTCAACGAAGGATTTTAAATGGAAATAATTTATAACAATGAACTTAGTTGTCAGGAAGCTTCCTTAGGGGGTCTTGAAACACCTCTCAAAATTCAGTAAATTTGGGGGGGGGGGCGCTCGAGCCGCTATCTTCCAATATGCCGGATGATTTCATGTTTTTAGATTTTCCTTGGAAACGGCTGTTTTTAGAGCAAAAATAGTTAAATAATAAAACACTCTAAATTTTCTTCTGAATAAAAAAGGTTACATACAATGTTGCCATAAAGTGAATAGTTTGCCCGAAAAATTGAAAAGATTGAACATTTTTGGAAGTTCATTATTCTTGCATTTATGAGCGATTTCCTCAATGAAAACGAGTGCAGTTTATTGTTTCGAGCTTGGCTGAAGGTAAGCTACCGTGCAATATCGATAATTTTGTTGTAGCTATTTTATTTATTCAATACTGAAAATTATTTTGATCATTTTCAACGCTTAATTTGAAGAAGTTGCTTTCATTTCTCGAAGTAGGGACTTTTTCATTTACCTTTCCTTATGTTTTAACAACGCATCTGCAAATTTTCGAAATTTTAAATTAATTTTTTGATATTAAAAACAGCCTTTTTTTGAACCTGTGTCAAAACTCTCGGAAACTCCGAGTTGAGCCTGGGGGGGGGG
>NC_046659.1:47383111-47384147 GCF_010883055.1 Belonocnema kinseyi | reverse complement strand
AGAAATAATTGAAATGTGGTTTTTTCACGTTTATAAAATTATAATTGAAGGTCACTCGGGGTAATTTTCTGTGAAAAATATTGATTTACAAATAATATTTGTCAAACAATAGAATGGATTTCTTCGCCCGAGATACAAACGAAAAATTTAGACGAAAGCCAAATTTGGTAAAGAAAACAAACATTTGTCGACCTATAAATACGAATTTTATTCCCCGAAAGATTTTTATAAAAATCTCTTCGAAAGACTTGTATTGCAACAATTTAATTGAAGAAAAATATTTGTTATAAAAATAAAAATAGTGCAAATTTTACATACAATTCTTAAAATAAAAAAAATGTGTGTCAAAGCACAATCCAATCCGACTATTCTTTCGAAAGTTGTACGATATATAGACAACCACAACATGTCCATTTTCGTTTGGTTTTTTGGATTTTTAAAATCCTTTAACTTTGGTAAGTTTGATTTTATCAAAAAAAGTTGTCAGGATAAATTGTTCATATTTTTTTGTACCATAAATGCCTGTGGATAGAATTTTCAAATTTTTAAAAAAATTGGTCTTAACAATTTTTTAAAAGCATCAACTTTTTGAATTTTTATCAAAAATGGCTGTTTAACGAACTCGATCTTTCTGTTGGGTCTTTCGAATAGTGTGTCAAAGCCCAATCCAATCGGAACAGTTATCCGGTATACAGACAACTACATCAACGACGACACCGGACAGACAAACAGGCTCCGACGTAAAAACTTGTTTTTCTGACTCAAGGGGCCTCAAAATGTCGACATTTGATAAAATCCGAAAAAGTTATTTAATTAAAAACTAATACCTTCTCATTTTGGATAAGAATATAAACATTTTTAATAAGATTTGTAGAAAATCTTTCAAAAAGAAAATGATTGCCCGGTAAGTTACAATAGAAAAATTACAATTTCGAAAAAATGAAGGTTGTTCTAAATATTGAGCTGGACTTGAGACCGGGACAAATCGTCACACACACAATTCAGAGTGACAAATTTAAACTTGGAATGTTACGAT
>NC_046659.1:47381644-47383011 GCF_010883055.1 Belonocnema kinseyi | reverse complement strand
TAGAAAAGAAATTGGTCCAAGTTTGGTTTGAACAGTTTTTTTTTAATTCCTTAAATTGCTTTTTTCCTATTATATCATTCAGTTTACAGTACGTAATTCGAAGATCTTTCAATTTCGAATTTTAGAATGCAGCTTTGAAGACCTGGAAAATGAAAAATTAGAAGCGTTTCAAATTTATAATTTTAGATAGAAATCGTTTTTAGTTTATAAACTGCGAATATAAAGTATGATTCTTTTTTTAATTGAAGGCGACACCAAGGATTCACAAGTGAATCATAATTGATTTCACAGCACTATTCGGAATTTGTTTAAAATTGAAGAATATTCCAATTTTAACGTTAAAAATTAAACTGTTTCAATTGGAAAGTCTTAGAAGTTAAACAAATGGAAACTCGCGATTAAAACTTTATAACCCATTTTCAATTAAAAATAAATTAAAAATAAATAAGCTGTATCAATTATAATAATTTAAAGTTTATCTTAAAATATACTTTATGGAACATGATATTTTCTACGAATGTGTCAGTGAAAGTCTGTTCGTATAATATTGTTTGCCAATGCGAAACGTAATCTGGTTTGGAACTGTCGTCTTAACACCTAAAACCCGAAAGAACAATTTCCCTATCACTTGGAATTATAATTATATTTTTATAAAAACGTTATTCTGGATAGTTTACAATATTATCGAATTTGAAAATTCCCGAATAATAAAACTCCAGGCCGAATGCTGTCCAATGATCAAACATACAAACTAGAAAATTCTTGAATTGCAGAAATTGAGAAAACAGTTTTGTGATCAAAATTATTTATTTATTAAAATACAATAATCAAATATTTTTATTATAGAAATTTTGTTTGATGTTTAATTTTTTTTAATTATTTTTTTAATTTAAAATAACAATAATTGTATAAATAGGTGATACAAACATCACTTTAAAACACGTGAGCTTTAAGTGAAACAAAATTTGCAGGATTCAATGCAGGCTGATTTAACGCGACTTTTATTTTTATTTTTTTAAATAATAATTTCATTTTTGCGAGCGTTTTCTGTAATGTACAAAAATACAATGCACATTTTCAAATAACTTTTTATCAAAAAATACATTCGTTCAATTATTGTTATTTTATATTCCAACAATAATTTTTAGAAACTGTAAACATTAAAAAAGTTTTTTCTTTATGAAAAATATTTTATTATTCTATTAAAAAAAAATTTTTAAACAAACTATTTTTTCATTGTTCAAATTAGAGAGATGTTTAGCCCAGATATTGTATAATTCGGAAATTTTCTGTCGGCAATTCTCAAATTCGGTAAGATTGTAAATTGTCGAGAATTTTCCAATTCAGGACTTTTATATTTCGACAAT
>NC_046659.1:47373574-47381544 GCF_010883055.1 Belonocnema kinseyi | reverse complement strand
TTTTATACTTGAAGTAACGTAACCTCAAAATACACGCATATAAAGAGGCGCGCGAAGTATTCAAATCATGAGAATCGCTAGCCCAGCATCGAAATCTGAAAATATTAAAATCCCAATCTCTTCATTTTATTTCAAAGCAGATAGAGATATAAATAGTACAGCCGAAGTGTTCCGACCGGCAATCGTGCACCTTCGAGTTTTCAAATTCAGAAGAGGAGAAATGGGTTGCGCGCGCAACGCAGGCATTCATATCGTCTCCTACCATATTCACACGGACATAGACGTGTCATAGTATTGGACCACGTCTCGTTTCAGATCTGGGATCACTGGTACGTTCCGGTGATTTTCTGTTTCTCGATGCTCGCGCTTGCCTTCGCCAGCCATATCTATAGCTGACACGGGGCTGTCTCTGCACGCCGAAAATATTAAAATTAATGAGGGCCTAAAATTATTATTTTTATTATGTTGAAATTAATTAATTTCTCCTACGGCTTTTTTTAAAAGGAAAATTTTCGAGATAGTAAATAAATCTAAAAATATTCTTTTCGTACGTTAGATTTTCAGTGAAATTTCAAAAATTATTTTTAAAAATCAAATTGAAATAAAATTAATATAAATTTAAAAAGTAAATAAATTTTAGTTTAATTCAGAATTTAGTTAAATTAAGAAATTTAATAAAGTTTAGTTAAATTAATTCCTCGTCTGGTTTCTTTTAAAAAAGAAATTTTCGAGATACTATATAAATAATTTAAAAAAATTCTTGTCATATTTTAGAATTGTAGCGAAATTAAAAAAATTATTAAAAAATATATAATTTTTACAAAAATTGTGAATTGAAAGTTCGAATACTTCACTGTATAAATTTCTTCTACGTGTCTTTTAAAATCCTAAAATATTTTATTATTTTTTTGGATAATAAAGGTATAACTGAAGTAATGTTTATACTTCTCTGTAGTGTCGAATTGACAATTTACAATTAATTCCGAGGAAAAATTTAAAGTTTTCACTACTCATTGAATTATTTATCAAGATTATATAAAAATGCTGTGTTTTTTAAAATTATTTGAAACGTATAATATTTTTTCTCATAATTTGATTAATTATAAAAACCAGTAACTAGACTGTGCCTTGCAGAAATCTGAAAATTTTCAATAAAATTTTACATTTAATTTAGTCAATTATGCAATTTAAGGTTTTCATTATTTTATAACGCATTTTTTTTGAATCCCAAAAATTATTCTGCATTTTTTACTTTCTTAATTATTGAGATCATCCTTTTTTTATATTAATTCTAATATTTCTCTTTTAATAAAATCGTTTCATGGAGTGAAATTCAAATTTACAGAGTACCGAAAAAAGTCTAGCTATTGGTACTGAAATTTCAGTATATATAACAATGGTTGTTTACATTTTTCCAATATTCTGTCATTAGTATGTCGCTGAATTGGTCTCCAGATTTTACTTTTTCTTTTTATTCTTCTCAATTTTGAATTTAATATAGTTTAATATTTCATTTGAAAGACATGACGTTTGACCTTGTAATACCTTCTAGATTTTTCTATTATAGAATAAATCTTATTTCAGTTTTATTATTTCAAAATAAGTAAGACCTGCAACTTTAATTTTCGATTAAATATCGTACTATTAATGAAAACAAAGTGGGTTTATTTCTACAAGTCTAGAAAGTCTTATAGAAATATCGATAAAATAGAAGGACAAAAGACAGATTTTTCAACAAAAAAACCTTGAACTGTATTTTTTAAAATTTAATTTAAAAAGTTTGAGGGCAGTTAGCCACTTGCAATTCTTATGCTCATCAGAATTCACAACTTCAAGGAAATCCAAATAGTTTATAAAATTAATTAAAAGAATCCAACGAAATTCGAAAGAAATATAAGACGTATAGAGGTGCATCTCAGCAACTAAGGCTATTATAAATAAAGATGGAAAAGGAAAGAATTCCAAAGAATTAAAATAATTTAACAATTTTTTCGAACCGGGAAATGACCACAAATTCGTTTCCTTGATTAAAACGGCCACCTGAATTTCTTAGTATTTAAAAAATGATTATATTCATTGTTTTTTTCCTGTAAAAATAGTTATACTTTTCGTACTTGTAAACAAGTTCCCACCGAGGATTGAAAATATTTTTGATTTTATGTATTTCTTCAAGTGAATTTTTTTTTAAGTTTGCAATAACAAAGAAAAACTATTCAATCAGGGGTTTTATGTGTTTAAAAATGGTGATTCATTTTTCTTCATAAATAGTTTCCAAATAATTTTCACATTGTACACATCAGCTGGTTTTTAGGTAAGAAGATCACGAAGAGCACACAAGGTCTTTTATTATCTCATACTTGTAACTTACGCTATGACTTACAGCTAATAAAACCCCTCGTATCAGTTATTATTTAAAACTCACTTTCAATTGATTTGAATGCAATATGAAACACTTTGGATTCCTAAGATTTAAAGTCAAAGAGGTAAATCTTGCAGAAATATTACTTCAAAAAACTAGATTTAACAAACACAAATTTTCAATAAAATACATTAAAATAGTTTAATTTTTAATCAAATAGTTTTACTAAAACCAAAAATATGTATTTTTAACGGAAAAGTTCATTTACAAACGCATCCTACTTTAATTGTCTACCATATTGTTAAATCCTTAATTAAAATAGACTAATTTAGACCTTAGCAATAGCATTTTTGATAAAAAGACTATGGAAAAAAATCAAGAAAATTAATTTTCGACCAAAAAGAGGAATTTTCAACAGATTAGATGAATTTTCTACCAAATAATTAAATTTTAAACTTATAAAGGATAAATTTCTAACAAAAATGGAAAATTGCAATTTTCAGATAAAAAATTAATTTTGAACAAAACAAAATACCCAAAATGTGAAGAAAATTGTTACATGTTAAAAAAAGATTAATCTTCAACTAAATCGAGGAATTAAATTTTCAACAAAAGAGTCAATCCAAAAGATTAAGATGAGTCCTAAAAATGTGAATGTTTAATGATAAAGTTCACCTGTTAACCAGGTCGTTTAATTTTCAATTCTGGGACACAGTTATGTAAATAATTTTGAAATATGGTTACATTTGTTTATTTAAACATTTGTAATTGATATATGTTCTAATGTATTTTTTACGAATATATCTGTGTTTTTGTAATTATTATTATGTGATATTGATCAATTTATTATTTAATAGATGAAAAGCTGATCATATGTTTTTATATTTAATTTTGGAAAAAATTATACCTAATAAAATATACACTGATAAACCAACTTTATTATAATACACTCATGTATCTTCCTGATTTTGTTAATTTATTTAATTTATTTCAAGGAATGTTTACAATGGTAACCAAGTTTTAGAGGTCGTATTTGTGGAGGGGAACGGGAATCGCAGAACGCAAAGTCTCATGTACGCGTAATTTACATCGTGTAAGAAACTAGGCATGTAAAATACCTAGTAATTTACCGTAAAAAACTACCTAAATTACCTAGGGTATTTTACTTATCCATCCCTGCATCTACGTTTATAATATCTTTGGTGGGGTCTCTTTAGGGTGCTTTCATGACTCTGCAAGCAGGTAGCCTGTATGCAGAAAAAACAAAAAATTGTGGGAGATAGAGAATGGTCTATTTCTTTCACTCTTATGGGGTTTCTGCATGCAGGCTACCTGCTTGCAGAGGCATGAAAGCACTCTTATATTACTTCGTGGAAGTATCATTTTCTCATAGCAGTAGACAGAACGCAGCATTGAAATATTAAACAATATCACAGGAATATATATTAGGACTGTGCAAAGTGCTTCGAACCGAACTCGTTCAAAATTTAAGGCGCTTCGACAGTCGATTCGAACGAAATTTGAACAGGCCAGTTCGAATCGAGAAAAAAACTTCAAACTGGACAGTTCGAAAGTCTTCCGAATCAAATTTCGACGCGCTCAGTTTGAATCGAAGGAAAACCGATTCGAAGTAGGCAGTTCGAAAGTCTTTCGAATCGACATTCGGCGCGTTCAGTTCGAATCAAAGGAAACCGAATCGAAGTGGGCAATTCGAAAGTCTTTCGAAACGAGATTCGACGCGTTCAGTTCCAATCGTAAGGAAACTGATTCGAATTCAGCAATTCAAAAGTCTTTAGAATCGACATTCGACGCGTTCAGTTCGAATCGTAAGAAGAACGATTCGAAGTGGGCAGTTCGTAAGTCTTTCGAATCGACATTTGACGCGTTCAGTTCGAATCGTGAGGAAACCGATTTGAATTCAGAAATTCGAAAGTCTCTCGAATCGACGTTCCACGCGCTCAGTTCGAATCTTCAAAAAAAACGATTCGAAGTGGGCAGTTCGAAAGTCTTTCGAATCGACACTCGACGCGTTCAGTCGACATCAAAGAAACCGTTTCGACTTCAGCAATTCGAAGTCTCTCGAATCGACATTTGACGCATTCAGTTCGAATGGTAAGAAAAACGATTCGAAGTGGGCAGTTCGAAAGTCTTTTGAATCAACATTCGACGCGTTCAGTTCGAATCCCCATGTGGAAATCAGCCCAATTTAGCCCAACTAATAATTGGGCGCTAATTGGCCCCCAACTGGGCAGCCCAATTAAAAAAAGTGAAATTGATTCACAAATTATTTTATTCAAATAATTATGTGGATGCAATCCGACCAAAATCCTGAAACATCTCCAATTTGATTTATTTCGAATTTTTAAGCATCAAAACTCATTTTGACAAAGCCGATAAGTGTTTGATTTTTTGATTGGGCTTTCATTGGGTACACCCATAGAACGCCCATAGTGGATGTTCTAAATTAATTAACGCGTTATTTTAATAAAATGAGTAAGTAAATGCAATCTCATCGAAATCCTGGAACGTTTCCAATTATTCCGAATTTTTAATTATTAAAACTTATGTGGATAAAACAGATTTAGTGTTTGATTTCTTAATTAGGCTTACATTGGGCATATTCATAAAATGCCCATAGTAGGCATCATAAATTAATTGTCAAATTATTTTAATCATAAGAGTCAGTGGATGCAATCCCAGCAAAATCCTGAAACTATTCCAATTATTCCGAAATTTAAATTGTGAAATATTATATGGATAAAGCCGATCAGTGCTTGATTTTTTACTTAATCGGGCTTAAATTGGGCTCACCCGTAGAACGCCTAAAGTCAGCACTATTGGAGCAAACGAGTCTGGTCGCACAAAATGTAATTCCAGTTATATCAATAGAGGGCAGTAGAGAGATAAAATATCGGCAGTGGTCAGCTGCTATTTATTTAGGTAAAGTTATGGTAAACTATATCCGTTTAGGAATAAATATATAAATAGATCGAGATAATTCTGCCAAAAAGCACCGTGGGAATACTGAATTAGGCACACGGGTTGAAAAATAGTGAGCGACTCGAGCAGAAGCTAGCAGTCATATTTCATTTATATAAATGAAAATAATTCTTAATCCATAAAATTACATATTAAATGAATTATTTACGAATATTGCTTGCTTATTATATTTTGTTGGAAAATGTTAAAGTACATTAATTTCCTGATTTTTTTTCTCTCATCCTTAAAAATAACTTCTGACCATTAAACATTGTTTATACAATAACATTTTTCTTTTAACATTACTATAAATGTATAATATAGTTTACATATTATATTTTTAATGTGCTTAAAATAATGAAACTGTTTCCAAATTAGACATACGCTTTGAATTAAAATCGATATTTCCTGGAAAAAAATCAAAGAGATCAGCAGAACAATAAATAAACATTTTTTGTAAACTAAGCATTTTATCATTTTGAAAATCCCGCCAGTATTGGGTAACGTGTGCACTGTGCGGCTGCGAGAGCCGTAATGTCGCAAACGGGTTCTGTCGCCTGCACTAAAGCAGTTGTGAACGCCATTTTTTCTTGAAGTCTAGTCCGTTAAAACTTCCATAAAATGGGTTTATTTTTACAAAGTGCTTTCGTTTTTACTTTGTAGAAATGAACAAAATAAGTGATCGCTTTGTGCTGTTTCCCATACTCAGTTGAGTATTTCTACTAAACCAAATATATTGCAGAATACACAACTTCAGATGCTTTTAGGACTGAGCTGACTGTTGGCAGAGACTAAGATGGAGGTCAGAAGGAATAAGAGGATGCTAAGAGTTTTTAAATCATGAAGAAGCGTCAAATTAAAAAAAAATACTAACAAATATTTATTATTTATTACTTTTAACTTTAGGAATTCAATAATTTTCCTTTTTTTTTATTAAATGGGCATTAAGTGAGTTGCCTAAACTAAGGTCCAGCTTGTTACCTCAATCTGGGCATTCCTTGGGCTAACCGTTACAAACCAGACAGTAGCCCAGTTGGGCATTGATTGGGCTGCCTAATTCGAATTTAATTCGGCAATTCGAAAGTCTCACAATACGACGATCCAGCAAAAGCCTCGTGCACCCTAAGAACACGGAGTGACCTAAGGACTACCGCCTTCGGTATTTTTCCCGTAAGTGTTTTAGCATATTCTTGAGACGCAGAGATGCTTTTTAGGCCATTAGCAAGTGAAAGCTTAGCACCTCCAAGAGCGCCGATGATAAGGACGATTAGTTTAACAGAATATTCCGGGTACAATCGTTGCAACTCCCTTATAAGGTTTCTATACCTCTCTTTCTTTTCATTCTCCTTGGTTATGATGTTTTTCCCAGCTGGTGCCGAAAATTCGATAACGAACATGGTTCGCTTCTCGAAGTCAAGAAGAACCATGTCAGGCCTCGAGCGAGCAACAGAAACAATTGTTGAGAATATAAAGTTCCAGTATATGCGGCACTTCCCATTCTCGGCAATTGACTCGATTTTCCTAGGAGCATTTACAGGAGCGATATTAAGGTTAATGACTTAAGAGTGACAGAGATGGTAATAAAGCACTCTTAGAGCCGCATTGTGCCTTTGAATGTAGGTCGTTTCCGCGTGAGTTGGGTAACAAGATAGTATGTGAGCTAAATGCTCGGGGTGTGCATGGCACGCCCTGCAGCTATCATCAGGAATGACTTGGCTCAAAATGTGGCGACGGTATGTTAAGGTGGAAATGACACCGTCTTGGCATGCAAAAATGAAACCCTCCGTACCAGACTTCAATCCGGGGGATTTAAGAAAATCAAACGTTGGCTAACAAGACCTTGACTGATCCTTCACATTTCTCTGGAAGATACCGTGCATCCTTTTATCGAGGAGCTGTTCACGAAAGTTTTTCTCTTGTGCTTTCTTAATCCGGGAATTCAGGAGTGAGTACTCGAGATAGGTAAGATTTGATGCATTTTGCTCACCCCTAATATTGAAGTCAAGTCCGAGTGTTTCAGCAGCCTCCTCCGCTGCTTTGTACAGAAACGCTCCTTTGCCCACTTCTTCGTGATTCCTGACCATTTTAAGAAGAGGGTCTCTTCCATTTGCAACTCTATGTGCTCTACCCAGAATAATCCTGTTGTGAAGACATTAAGGCTCAATATTCCGCGACCACCTTGATGGCGTGAGATGTACAGTCGTGGAACGGAAGACTTAAGATGCATGTTTTTGTTCATGTGCACAACCTTTCTTGTCCCGATATTAAGGGATTTAAGCTCGTTCTTCGACCATGGCACTACTCCAAATGAATAGAGTACTAACGGGACGGTAAGCATGTTCGTTGCAGATATTTTGTTCCTCGGCGACAGTTCGGAAGACCAAATCTGTCGGATGAGACGTTTGTATCTGCTTCAGGGAGTATCCTTTATAGATGTCACATCCTGAATGCGGCTCTGTGGCATGCCCAGGTATGTATAAGTCTCTCTAGCGCAAAGGTGTCGTATAGCGCTTCTATCAACGAGCTCTGGATCTTCAGGGATGCCATTAAGTTTTCCTCGCTTTAAATAAACCTTGGCGCATTTGTCTAACCCAAATTCCATTCCAATTTCCTTAGTATATCGCTCGACAAT
>NC_046659.1:47371947-47373474 GCF_010883055.1 Belonocnema kinseyi | reverse complement strand
TGTACCAAGGGTTTCTGCTGAATATGGTTACAAAAATAAGTAGGCAGTCGCGGACAATTGTCCAGGGGTGGTTCCAAAGGAATTAACCCCCAAGCGCAGGTGTGAAAACCGTACCGAAAGCTGAATGGTACCTGGGTGAGGTGTCTAGAACGGTGACTCTGGGATACCGGGCGACCTCTCAGAGTACGTCGCCTTATCCTTGCATGCGGGGCTCTACAAGGATGGACGAACCCCTTTCCCTAGCTTCTCGTGGGAACAACAATGACAACACCAAACATAGCTGTAGTAAGTGCGGTTCAAAACGACAGAACGCGCAGGGCTCCCGACAATGTGTCTGCCAACAATGCCGACCAATATAGAGCTGGGGGAGCCAATTAAAATGGATTCAATATGATGGATCGGCGGGATCTCGCGACCTTTGGGTGGACGGAGCGATTGAATCACGACTTGCTAGAGTGCTACGATGCGAGTGTGGTCCCTGAACGGGGTTACATGGCACGGCTGCATGCTCTCTGGTGCGAGAAACACCCGGAGCTATCGCACTTTTCGCAGCAACGTCTGCGAAACCATGCTGAACTACTCCGAAATAGGGGCTATGTAAGCGGAACGCCTACTCTACCACAGCTAGAACAAGCCGGCAACAGAGAAAGAGAGGCGACACTAAGACCAACCGCAGGCAGGCATCCAATAGAGGAAGAGCGATGCTTTACGACCCGGAGAAACATCAACACCAAGGTTTCTCTCGAGTCTGAGGATCTGGCTGAAATGGATGACGAGCTTCGTGGACATTTTTCCGCAAAATCTGACCTCTGGGCTATGAATTATTGTGTGTATTATGCAGCGAGAGCTTTGGCTAATGCGAACCGTAAAACAAAACCAACGATTGATCATCAGACCAAAAGACGAATGCATCAACTTGCCATAAAGATAGGCTGGGCAAGACAGTACGCGTCCCGCATTCAGTGTGTGATTGACTACATCACATCTGACAGGAATTTTACCTCATATTTGAAGTCGGAAGAGCCGATTCTGGAGTGGTTGGTGGAAGGACGCACAATGCTCCTGCCGAAAATAGGCAACTTAGCTGACCCGAAGAATTACAGGCCAATAACTTGTCTGAACACATTTTATAAGATATTCACAGCTATCCTAAATGATAGGATTTTTCGGGCAATTGAACGTGTGTGGCAAGAAATGTATGAACAGCGAGGCTCAAAGAAAGGCGTAGCCGGATATCGGTAGAACCTGCTCAACGATAGATGTGTCTGTAAAGATGCAGCATTCTACCAGCGTGACCTATCGATGGCCTGGATTGATTATCGGAAAGCTTTCGATTCGACCTCCCGCAGACTTGTCATCGATCTTTTGGAAATCTTAAAGGTTCATCCGTAAATATTTAGGTGCATAGAAAGATTGACGCCGCTGTGGAAAACCAGATTTACTATCTCATCTGGAAAAAATCGTGTGACAACTAACAAGGTCACCTTTCAGAGAGGTGTCTTTCAGGGCGACACCATGAGCCCACTC
>NC_046659.1:47363545-47371847 GCF_010883055.1 Belonocnema kinseyi | reverse complement strand
AACAGAGATTCTGATATACGTTTCAAAATGTAAGGCAAGCGTTATAGTATCGTCATCAGACATTCTAGTAATGCATCTCGCTGGGGATCGAATACCCTACCTTTCGATTGATTATTCTTTACCAAAGAAATGTTTTGTGGTTTTATATGTTTATTACTGACAGTGTCAGCAGTAAGAATAGAAACAATAATTACTTGAAAATAATTTAACAATCATTACTTATTAATAACTTTAATAAGTAACATATTATTTCTAAAATTAATAACTGAGTTCCATTGTTTTTTTTCAACAGATCGATCATAGATAAATTCACATCAGGAAATGCAGATGGATTTGGTGCATTTCCGCTGGTTTATTTCAATGAACATTATTGGAAACCCGATATCTCTAGACCTTATCCCAAGACTGGGGATTGATCAGCCTAAAATTAATTCTGAGTCATTTTGATGATATATGTGTATCAAAAAGATATTTCTAGATATATCTCTGACTTGCCTGAATTTTAATCAATAAAATATTTAAGGATTTTTTTGTATTTTAGAAATTTTGTTTGTCTAGACCTCATCCTAAAATTTTGTTTGAATAACTATTAAAATGAATAAGAGACTCGTTGGTGATAGGATTGTTTACAAAATGTATCTAGACAAGATAATTTAGCCCAGAATTGTTATTCCGTATTTGTTTAGAAATTATTCTATTTTTGAAACCGCTATCTCTGGATCTGATTTGCAAACTGGCATTTGATCAGCCTTTAAAATTCATTCTAATTCATTTTTATGATATACGTGTATCAAAAAGCTATCTCGAGGTAACTTAACTTGCCTGAATTTTAATTAATAAAATATTTAGGGATTTTTTAGTATATTAGAAAATGTTTTCTCTGGACCTCATCCTAAAATTTTGCTTAATTATTAAAATAAATTAGAGACACGTTGGTGATAGGATTGTTTAAAAAATGTATCTAGACAAGATAATTTAGCCCAGAATTGTTATTCTATTTTTGTTTAGAAACTATTCCATTTTTTTGAAATCGCTATCTCTGGATCTGATTTCCAAACTGGCATTTGATCAGCCTTTAAAATTCATTCTAATTCATTTTTATGATATGGGTGTAACAAAAAGATATCTCGAGGTGATTAAACTTGTCTGAATTTTAATTAATAAAATATTCAGAGCTTTTTTAGTATTTTAGAAAATGTTTTCTCTGGACCTCATCCTAAAATTTTGTTTGAATAACTATTTAAATAATTTAGAGACACGTTGGTGATAGGTTTATTTAAAAAATTTATCTAGATAAGATAATTCAGCCCAGAATTGTTATTCCATTTTTTTTGTTTAGAAATCATTCTATTATCGAAATTGCTATCTCTGGACCTGATTTCCAAACTGGAATTTCATCATGCCCTCAAATTAATTATCATTCAATCTGATGGTATAGGTGTATCAAAAAGATATCTCGAAGCAATTTAACTTGCCTGAATTTTATTTCATAAAGTCTTTTGGGATTTTTTTATTTTTGAGAATGGTTTCTCTGGACCGCATTTCAAAATGTGGTCTGATCAACCACTAAAATAAATTAGAGACTCGTTGATAAAAGAATTGTAGCAGAAATGAAAGCAGAAGCGAGATTTTGGGCCAGAATTTTTATTTTAATTTTTTCAGAAATTTTGATATAGTTATCTATTTTATCTGGTCTAAATGTTAAATTCATACATTACTGGTACCTTATCATAAAATAAAAATCTTTTAGTGTAATTCAAATCTACTCAGCCTAAAATAGTATATTATGTCTAGATTTAATTCTAATACAATCTTATCACTAACAAGTCTCTAATTTATTTTAGTGGTTGATCAAACCAAATTTTGAGATGAGGTCTAGAGAAAACATTTTCTAAAATACAAAAAAATTTCTAAATAATTAATAAATTAAAATTTAGGCCCGTTAAATTGTCTTGAGATATCTTTTTGATACACCTATATCATAAAAATAAATTAGAGTGAATTACAAAGGCTGATCAAATGCCAGTTTGTAAATCAAATCTAAAGATAGCGATTTCGAAAATAGAATAATTTCTAAACAAAAATGGAATACAAATTCTGGGCTAAATTATCTTGCATAGATAAATTTGTTGATACACCTATATCATCAGAATGACTCAGAATTGATTCTAGGCTGACCAATCCCCCGTCTTGGGATAAGGTCTAGAGATAATGGTTTTCCAGTAATGGTCATTGAAATGAATTCACCTTCTTACCGGAATCGCTTTAAGTAATTGTAGGTAATGTCAATCAAAAATTTTTGCATGTAATATTTTATTCACTTTATACAAAACAAATCCTATCTATTCATAACATACCTTTTTTATGCCGCAAGTAAGCATTAAACACAATTCACTCTTCGCCCACTAAAATATTATTATCAATTTATAGTATTTGTCACTCTGCAGCCATTACATAACCTTATTGGCACAGAAGAATATTCACGTTTACTTCTCAGTCCACAAGTCTCACTTCATTATTAATGAACCACTTTTATTATTTGTAATTGCTACGTAACATAACCTATATTTTTTGACACTTGCATCCATTTGAAGTTTCGAACGCAACCATGGAAACTATGATAAACTTGATCCGAAGATGCACGGACTTGACCGAATGGCCGATCTGAATGCAACTTTAAAGGCGCGAAATAGAAAATGCCCCTGTACAATGGCTTCTTCCCTGCTGCTGTGCATTTCGGGTAGAAATCAAGTGTGCCATGTATGTAATAAGCCCCAGCGTGTCCACCCTGTATATATTAGGGTGGCCCAAAATGACAGACTTTCGATTTTTAATTATTCGCAACTGGAAACCTGTTCCGCGTACTGAAAAACTAATGTCCATTATTTAAAATAATTTTTAAGTAACATTTATAGGCGACACCATGCTTTCAAAGTTTTCGGTTGAATAATCGATTGATGTTCATAAAATCATCAACTGTCCAAGGAAATATTAATCTTTCTTGGTCACCCTTGTTAAAGTAAGCGGATTCTGGGGAAGTGGGCGAGGTACTTACCTGCGAATGTTATGGTCCTGGGCTCAGGTTCTCAGAATGCACAATAAGAATTCAAAGGTTTCTTCTACCTGTACTAGTCTACTGGCTGCTTTTCTAAACTTCTAAAAATTTTCAACCAGAAGTCTTGCTTCAGATGCGCAGATCTGTTGAGTTTAAAGGAGCATTCATAAGGTCTCCTCTAAAAAATACTTGTGTATTATCTTTCTCAGTCTTACCTGCGTCTTATTTGTATCTCTTTCACCTGTAAATACGGTACTTATTGGATATTCCTTTATAAAGGTGCCAGCTATGACAATGATTGCAATTGCAGACAGAAGTTTCCGAACGTCAGTAGGAAGAGGTACGTTCGCGTATAACTATCGGTGCAACGTTATTAAAGTTATTATATTAGTCTTGCTGCATAAAATATATTTAGATTGTTCATCAAAATATTAAGTTTAAAGAATCTTCAGTTATGACTAATACGCGTGGTTCGGATTATATATGGTTAATAGTGCACGCAAAAGCAGAATTATGTGGGCGTAAATTACCCTCAAAGAAAGAAACTTCTTGAAGCGGAGGTGCTGACTTGAATAAAGCCAGCACCTCTACCATATAAAAATTAAAAGAAATAAAAAATCAAACACGTCACAATTTTGGGTTTTTTTTTGGGCTCTTACACGCACCAACAACCGATTTTCAAAAACCACCTATAGTAAACATAAAACTACCCCCTATGTAACAACTCAAATTGGGAAAAAACAAAGAACACCAGAATTTTGAGCGTTTTTGGGCTCCCTAATTTCGAAAACCCAAAAAAGCAGAGACTACATTGACATTAGAAAATACTTAAAATTATAATGTTCTATTAAGGTCATAAATACGCGGTAGAGAAGGGTTGATTTCACCCATCAAGCGTTGGAGCCAAAAAATTAGAGTGAGTATCTTCGAGGAGCGCAAAAATTAGAGACTACATTGACACTAGAAAATTCTCAAAAACATTATTTGTTTACAATGTCATATATACGTCGTAGAGAAGGATTTGATTTCAGCCGTCAAGGGTTGAAGCCTAAAAATTAGAGTGGAGATCTTTGAGGAGCCCAAGAACCAGAGACTACATTGACTCTAGAAAATTTTCAAAAACATTTTTTTTACAAAGTCGTGTATATGTGGTAGAGAATCGTTGATTTCAGCCGTCAACGGTTGACGCTAAGAAATTAAAGCGGGGATCTTCGAGGTGCCCAAAAACCAGAGACTACACTGACATTAGACAATTGTCAAAAATATAATTTTTTAACAATTTCATATATACATGGTAGAGAACGGTTGATTTTAGCCGTCTAAGGTTGCAGCCCAAAAATTATAGTGGGTATTTTCAAGGAGATCAAAAATCAGAGATAACATTGACACTAGAAAATTCTCAAAAACATTATTTTTGTACAAAGTCATATATATGTGGTAGAGAAGGGTTGATTTCAGCCGGCAAGGGTTAGCGCGAAAAAATTAGAGTGGTTATTTTCGAGGGTCACAAAAACCAGTGACTATATTGACACGAGAAAATACTCGAAAATATTATTTTTTTACCAAGTTTTATGTACGTGGTCGAGAAGTGTTTGATTTTAACTGTCAAGGGTTGGAGCCCAAAAATTAGAGTGTGTATTTTCGAGGAGCCCAAAAATCAGAGACGACATTGACACTAGAACATTCTAAAAAATATTATTTGTTTACAAAATCATATATACATGGTACAGAAGGGTTGATTTTATACGTTAAGGGTTAAAGCACAACAATCGGAGTGTGCATTTACAAGGAGTGGGTATCTTCGAGGAGCCCAAAAATCAGAGACTACGTTGACAATAGAAAATTATCAAAAATATTATTTTTTTACAAAATCATATATACGTCGTAGATAAGTGTTTGATTTCAGCCGTCAAGGATTGGGGCCAAAAAATTAGAGTGGGTATCTTCGTGGTGCCCAAAAATCAGAGACTACATTGACACTAGAAAGTTCTCGAAAACATTATTTGTTTACAAAGTCATATCTACGTGGTTGAGAAGGGATGATTACAGCCTTCAAGGGTTGGAGACCAAAAATTGGAGTAGGTATTTTTGAGGAGTTCAAAAGTGAGAGAATACATTGACACTAGAAAATTCTCAATAAAATTTTTTTTTAGAAAGTTATATATATATACACATATATATTAACGACTGTTCGAAATGACGTTGTTGTCAATCGACCCTTAAATTCTCCTGTGTTTTCTGTAACAGTTTCGAGGTATCTTTTAAAAAGGCCGGTCGTACTTATACTCGGTTGGCGAAAAAGCCAAATAGAAAATTTGAAATTTTGTATAAATGCACGTTCTTAAAATTGTGCTTCGATATGCAGTTACTAGGAAAACTAGAAACGTGCTCAAAGATAAGTAATTCATAGTAATTCATTATAATTTTACGATAAAAAAAAATAAAAAATAAATTTTAAACCGGGGGTCGGGGGTAACTCTCTTTTTATTGTAAATTCAAAGATGTAGGCCTAAAATAAACTCACACAAAAAAGGATATATATATATATATATAAGTGTGTATGTGTAAATATGTTTATGTGTGTATATTTATTCTTTTTAGTCGAAACGCCTACAATGAAATTTGTTCTTAATGGTTCTTTTTTTGTCAAAAATTGTATTACTTGGCTCAAAACTTAATTATTTCCTTCAAAATTCAGCAATTTTGTCAACATTCATCCTTTTCGTTTAAAAATTCTCTTCTTTCGATGGAAAATCAATTCTTTTGATTGAGGGTGCAAATGTTTGGTTGAAAATTAATCTGTTTTAGTTGGTTGACGGTTTCTTTTCAATTGAAAATTTATCGATATTGTTAAAAATTCAACAGTTTTCTCGAAAATATCTATTTTTGGCTTTGTTTCAGATTTAAATATTTCTTGAAAACTTGTCCTTTTTTGGATTATTATTTATTTTTTTTTCTGGATTTACATTTTATATCTCTTCAATTTTGCACATCTGGAATTGAAATTTCTTGAATTTCAATATAGATTGTGTGTGTATGTATGTGTATGTACGTTTGTATGTGCATACACACACATATATAATTAAAAATTTGTCATAAGGACAACCACAGGATTTCGCCGGGAGCGGGTGCTAATCTGAAAAATTGCACCCGCTTCCAGCGAAATCGCGGTAAAATTTCAGCCACAACCACGTCTCACAACCGTGAGATAGCTGGTTACAGTCTGTAAAGGAATCAATACGACGATCCAGCAAAAGCCTCGCGCACCCTAGGAACACGGAGTGACCCAAGGACAACCGCCTCCTGCATTTTTCCCGCAAGTGCTCTAGCATATTGTTGATACGCAGGGATGTTTTTTAGGCCATTAGCAAGTGAAAGATTGGCACCTCCAAGAGCGCCGATGATAAGGACGATCAGTTTAACAGAATATTCCGGGTACAATCGTTGCTACTCCCTTATAAGGACTGGATACCTCCCTTTCTTTTCATTCTCCTTGGCTATGATGTTTTTGTCAGCTGGCGCCGAAAATTCGATAACGAACATGGTTCGCTTCTCGAAGTCAAGAAGAACCATGTCAGGCCTCGAGTGAGCAACAGAAACAATTGTCGAGAATATAAAGTTCCAGTATATGCGGCACTTCCCATTGTCGACAATTGATTTAAGGAAAGCAAACGTTAGCTCACAAGACATTGACTGATCCTTCACATTTCTGTTTTTCTCTTGTGCTTTCTTAATCCGGGCTTTCAGGAGTAAGTACCCCACTTCTTCGTGATTCCTGACCATTTTAAGAAGAGGGCCTCTTCCATTTGCAACTCTATGTGCTGTACCCAGAATAATCCTGTTGTGCAGACATTCAAGACTCAATATTCCGCAACCCCCTTGACGGCGTGAGATGTACAGTCGCGGAACGGAAGACTCAAGATGCATGCTTCTGTTCATGTGCCAAACCTTTCTTGTCCCGACATCAAGAGATTTGAGCTCGTTCTTCGTCCATGGAACTACTCCAAATGAATAGAGTAGTACCGAGACGGTAAGCATGTTCGTTGCAGATATTTTGTTCCTCGCCGACAGTTCGGAAGACCAAATCTGTTGGATGAGACGTTTGTATCTGCTTCGGAGAGTATCCTTTATAGATGTCACATCCTGAATGCGGCTCTGTGGCACGCCCAGGTATGTATAAGTCTCGCCAGCGCAAAGGTGTCGTATGGCGCTTCTATCAACGAGCTCAGGATCTTCAGGGATGCCATTAAGTTTTCCTCGCTTGAAATAAACCTTGGCGCATTTGTCTAACCCAAATTCCATTCCAATTACCTTCGCATATCGTTCGACAATCCCCAGAGGTAGATGCAGTTGCTCTCTGTTTTTAGCATAGATCTTAAGATCGTCCATGTAAAATACATGAGTGACCTTGTACTTTCGATCTGCAGGTTTGCCGCACAAGTACTCGTCGGAATAGCGCGGTGCTAGATATAGTGGTAATAATGTAACGCAAAAGAGGAGTGAGCTCATGGTGTCGCCCTGAAAGACACCTCTCTGAACGTGACCTTGTTAGTTGTCACACGATTTTTGCCAGATGAGATAGTAAATCTGGTTTTCCAAAGCGGCATCAATCTCTTTATGCACCTAACTATTTGCGGATGAACCTTTAAGATTTCCAAAAGACAGATGATAAGTCTATGGGATGTCGAATCGAAAGCTTTCCGATAATCAATCCAGGCCATCGATAGGTCACGCTGGTAGAATGCTGCATCTTTGCAGACACATCTATCGATAAGCAGGTTCTCCAGGCATCCGGCCACGCCTTTCTTTGAGCCTCGTTGTTCATACATTTATTGCCACACAGGTTCAATTGCCCGAACAATCCTATCATTTAGAATAGCTGTGAATATCTTATAAAGCGTGTTCAGACAAGGTATTGGCCTGTAGTTCCGCGAACTTTCGAACCTTGGCGGTAAAATTCCTGCCAGATGTGATGTAGTCAATCACACATTGAATGCGGGACGCGTACTGTCTTGCCCAGCCTATCTTTATGGCAAGTTGATGCATTTGTCTTTTGGTCTGATGATCAACCGTTGGTTTTGTTTTACGGTTCGCATCGGCCAAAGCTCTCGCTGCATTATACACACAATAATTGATAGCCCAGAGGAACAACGAGGCTCAAAGAAAGGCGTAGCCGGATGTCGGGAGAACCTTCTCATCGATAGATGTGTCTGCAAAGATGCAGCATTCTACCAGCGTGACCTATCG
>NC_046659.1:47362173-47363445 GCF_010883055.1 Belonocnema kinseyi | reverse complement strand
AAGCTATCTAAGGATGGTACTATAGAACGCCACCTCAAGGTAGGCCTAGTGGCGCCATCTCTTGGTCAGGCCGGAAACTTATCAATCCACCCTCGTAAATATGACCACTTCTAAGGAATAAAAAATATCTCTGTGAGGTGCGTTACTGGTACAATTAGAAGGAATTAAATATATTGAAAACACGTTCTCTTCGGGAGACTAGAAAACTGTGTGGCGGTCGCTATGAAAATAGAAGTGAATAAGTTTAGGAGGTGTCGTATTCTTATTGTGGCATTTTAGGCAGATGGAAAAATCGCGCATTCAAAATAATAGAATAATCTTCGCTTTTGCGCTGAAATCTGAAAATATTAATTTTTCTCTATTCTACGCTTATTACCGGGAGTAATTGTAGGTAATGTCAATCAAAAATTTTTGCATTGACACTCAGCAGCCATTCCATAATGTTAATGGCACAGAATAAAATTCACGTTTACTTCTCAGTCCACAAGTCTCACTTCATTATTAATGAAACACTTTTATTATTTGTAATTTCTACATAACATAACCTATATTTTTTGACACTTGTACCCATTTGAAGTTTCGAAAGCAACCATGGAAACTATGATAAACTTCATCCGAAGATGCACGGACTTGAGCGAATGGCCGATCCGAATGCAACTTTAAAGGCGCGAAATATGAAAATGCCTCTGTACAATGGCTTTTTCACTGTTGTTGTGCAATTAGGGTAGCAATCAAGTGCGCCATGTATGTAAGCCCCAGCGTGTCCACCCTGTATATACATATATATAATTTAAAAATTGTCATAAGGACAACCGCAGGATTTCGTCGGGAGCGGGTGCTAATCTGAAAAATTGCACCCGCTTCCAGCGAAATCGCGGTAAAATTTCAGCCATAACCACGTCTCGCAACCGTGAGACAGGTGGTTACAGTCTGTAAAGGAATCAATACGACGATCCAGCAAAAGCCTCGTGCACCCTAAGAACACGGAGTGACCCAAGGACAACCGCCTTCTGCATTTTTCCCGCAAGTGTTCTAGCATATTGTTGACACGCAGGGATGCTTTTTAGGCTATTAGCAAGTGAAAGCTTGGCACCTCCAAGAGCGCCGATGATAAAGACGATCAGTTTAACAGAATATTCCGCGTACAATCGTTGCAACTCCCTTATAATATCTCGATACCTCTCTTTCTTTTCATTCTCCTTGGCGATGATGTTTTTGTCAGCTGGTGCCGAAAATTCGATAACGAACATGGTTCGCTTCTCGAAGTCAAGA
>NC_046659.1:47341384-47362073 GCF_010883055.1 Belonocnema kinseyi | reverse complement strand
TCCGAAGCAGATACAAACGTCTCATCCGACAGATTTGGTCTTCCGAACTGTCGGCGAGAAACAAAGTATCTGCAACGAACATGCTTGCCGTCCCCGTACTACCCTATTCATTTGGAGTAGTTCCATGGACGAAGAACGAGCTCAGATCTCTTGATATCGGGACAAGAAAGGTTTTGCACATGATCGAAAGCATGCATCTTAAGTCTTCCGTTCCGCGACTGTACATCTTACGCCGTCAAGGAGGTCGCGGAATATTGAGTGTTGAATGTCTTCACCACAGGATTATTCTGAGTACAGCACATAGAGTTGCAAATGGAAGAGACCCTCTTCTTAAAATGGTCAGGAATCACGAAGAAGTGGGCAAAGGAGCATTTCTGTACAAAGCAGCGGAGGAGGCTGCTGAAACACTCGGACTTGACTTTAGTATTAGGGGTGAGAAAAATGCATCAAATCTAATCTATCTCGAGTACTCACTCCTGAAAGCCCGGATTAAGAAAGCACAAGAGAAGAACTTTCGTGAGCAGCTCCTCGATAAGAGGATGCACGGTATCTTCAACAGAAATGTGAAGGATCAGTCAATGTCTTGTGAGCTAACGTTTGCTTTCCTTAAATCACCTGGATTGAAGCCTGGTACAGAATGTTTCATTCTTGCATGCCAAGACGGTGTCATTTCCACCTTAACATACCGTCGCCACATTTTGAGCCAAGACATTCCCGATGATAGCTGCAGGGGGTGCTATGCACACCCCGAGCATTTAGCTCACATACTATCTAGTTGTCCAACACACGCGGGAACGACCTACATTCAAAGGGACAATGCGGCACTAAGAGTACTTTATTACCATCTCTGTCACTCCTGCGGCATTCACCTTAATATCGCTCCTCTAAATGCACACGGAAAATCTAAAGGTCATGTTTCAGCCAAAGAATGGAGACTGGGTGTTTGGAATGCTAGGGGAGTAAATGATCGAAAGGTAAAAGAATTGAGTGAAACTATGGAGTGAAGAAACTGGACATTTTATGTGTGTCTGAAACAAAGAAAAAGGTATGCGAAACCAAAGACATAAAAAACGGCGTGTTGAAAGGCGGATTTGAAATATGGTCAGGAGTAGAATGTGAATCACATGGTAAACAAGGAGTAGGTCTGATTTTGAATGAAAGAACAAAGCAGCATCTCGGAGACCATGGTTTCGTGTCTCCCAGACTGCTGTGGGCTAGAATGAAAGTAGGAATCAGAAGACTATTTATCATAGCATGCTACGCGCCGGTTGATAGTGATCCTAGAGAAGTAAAAGACGCCTTCTGGGACACTTTAAATGACACAATAAACATTTGCGGACATGGGGAAAGAATAATTCTAATAGGAGACATGAACGGTTGGGTGGGCATCCAAAATCAGGATACAGAAAGAGTATTAAGTAATTTTGGGGATCCAAGAACAAACTGTAACGGAGATAAATTAGTTAGTCTATGCTCAGAAAGGGGTCTGTTTATTACAAATACTTGGTTTAGGCATAAAATGATCCACATGTACACTTGGTCTAAAGGAAATAGTCGCAGTATAATTGACTTTTTTGTTGCGGATGAAAGACAAAGATAGTTAGTCAAAGATACAAGAGTCATGAGGGGTCCTGAATGCAATACTGATCATTACCTTCTGATATTAAAAATTAACTTTGGTCGGGGATGGAGAAAAAAGAGAACCAAGAAAGCAAAGCAAACGCAAATCAAAATTGAGAACCTACAGAAACCGGATGTGCGAATAGTTTTCTAAAATAAGATAATCGAAAGCATAGATAGGGCAACATGGGAGGACTGTATAAAAAACAAACATATAGAGGGCGTCTGGAAAATGTTACGGGATATCCTTGTTAGATGTACGATCGAAGTGTGTAGTACCGCAGTTGTAGGAAGAATGTCTGGTGATGCATGGTGGGATGATGAAATTCAGGCTGCCCAAAAAGCAAAAAGATAAGCGTAGAAGAGAACTTTGAACATCGCAGATCTTAGCAGTGAAGAAAGAAATAGACGTAGAAATGATTATAGACGCCAAAACAGGATACTGAAACGATTAGTTAAAGAAAGGAAAGATATAATTAGAGCAGAAGAAGAGATAAAAATACAAAACGACTTTGAAGGAATCAGGAAACTACTTTATAAAAAAATGAAAGGAAACAAAAGTACAGAAATTGTCAACATGAGAAATAGTAGGAGGGAAATGGTATATAATGCAGACGGAATACTAGAGGCTTTCAGATACTATTTTAGGGGACAATTCGGAGATGAAGCTATAGGACACCACAACTGCGATGTTGAACACGATGCGATGAAAAAAATTAAGAAAGTCTGTGTCACTGAGGTTAGGGATATAATTAAGAACTTGAAAAACGGTAAGGCTTCCACGGGAGCCTGCATGAAAAAAATGCATGGACATAAAAGAAGCTAGAGAAGTATGCCAGGACCGGAAAGTATGGCGGCAAATAGTTAATAAAAAGAGTGCCAGTAGAGTGAATGACGCCTGAAACAAAAGAACTTGGCCAATAATGCACCCAAGTGGGGAACCCTACATAATGACTTCGTGAGGTTCTTCGCTTGGGGTGGTTGCTAGAGAGATTGATCAGCAACCTGGTTCGGAGCTGTGTTGCGGAACGAACGTGTTATTTACTTAAATAGCACGAGAATTCTGAATCAATCTGAAAAATCTCTATCCCCTCCACACACTACTCCTTTCCCCTACCAAGTGAGTCACGCCTACCCCGAAAGGGAAATGGCTTAATGGTGTAATGATAATATGTATATATATATATATAGGCTCAGTAGCTCAGTTGGTTAGACACTCAGACTTCACCTCAGAGGTCCGGGGTTCGATCCCTGAGCCGGTAACTCTAGAAATTTTTCAATGTACCTTTACCGAGGTTCTGGTGGTTCGGAACCCACCTTAACCTGTAGGTCCCCCCATCGTGTACTTGACTGCAACCCAGTCCGTCAATGATGGGGTGAAAACCAGGCTTTGTCCAATATGTCTGGGCAGACTGCTCTCATCAGATCACTTGATTGCATTATAGAAATGCGTCCGTGACTGATGATATATAACGGGACAGTCCCCTGCAAATTGATCAAATAAAAAAAAATCCAACTCTAACCAAACAAGCCTTCGACATGTTAGGCAGTATAAGCCTGTGACAACATTTCAACTCAGAAATGTTTTTTTTATATATACGAGGTGTGTTCAATTTTGTAAGGTGACTTTTCAATTTTCGTGGGCTATGTAATTCAAGTTTTAAATTTTTCGTTTTGTTGTGTTGGTACACTCATAACGATCATATGCTCACAGTTTTGACTATATAGCTCGTGTTGTTTTTCTGGCACAGGCGTAAAAGGTTAGAAGGGTTTGGTGTGCTCGGCGATTTTCTGCTTTCGAAAAAAATGGAGCAAAGAGTTTGCATTAAATTTTGTGTGAAAAATGGAATGCAGTGCTTTAAAACTCTGGAAATATTGACAGTTGCATACGGTGAGTCTACTCTGAGTAGGAAAAATGTGTATAAGTGGTGCAAGCTGTTCCAAGAAGGCCGAGAGGATGTCGAAGACGAACCTCGCCCTGGACGTCCCAGTATGTCAACAACAGATGAAAACGTTCAAGCAGTGGAAGAAATGGTGTTGAAAAATCGCCGAATTACCATCAGAGAAGTTGCTGAAGATGTTGGCATATCGGTTGGCTCATGCCATGCTATCTTTTCGAACGTTTTGAGCATGAGAGGTGTGTCAGCGAAATTTGTTCCAAAACTGCTTAATTTTGAACAAAAGATCCATCGCATGACCATCGCTCAGGAGATATTGAATGAAGTCAATAATGATATTCACCGGATTTGGCCCCCAGTGACTTTTTTCTTTTCCCAAAACTGAGAGGACCCATGAAAGGATATCGATTTTCAACGACTGAAGAGATAAAAACTCCATCGCTGAAAGAATTCAAGAAGGGGACAACATAAATATTGCGGAATAAATGAATATTTTTTGAGAAAACCAGAGACTACATTGATACTTGAAAATATTCAAAAATATTATTTTTTGACAAAATAATATATACGAGGTGCAGGAGGGATGATTTTAGCCTTTAAGGGTTGTAGCCCAAAAATCGATGTAGGTATTTTCGAGGAGCCAAAAAATTAGATAATAAATTGACATTAAAAAATTCTCAATAATATTATTTTTTCACAAATTCATATATACGTGGTGGCGAAGGTATGATTTCAGCTGTCAAGGGTTAGAGAACAAAAATTAGAGTGGATATTTTCAATAGGAACTAAAATCAGAGACTACATTGACACTAGAAAATTCTAAAAAATATAAGTTTTTAAAAAGTTATATATACGTGGTAGAGAAAGGTTGATTTCAGCCGTCATGGGTTAAAGCCAAAAAATTAGGGTGGGTATCTTCGAGGAGCCCAAAAATCGAATACTCTACTGACGCTGGAATTTTCGAAACAAATTATTTTTTGACAATGTCATGTGTACGTGGTTGAGAACGGTTGATTTCAGCCGTCTAGGGTTTAAACCTAAAAATAAGAGTGGGTATTTTCGAGGAGTTCAAAAGTCCTAGACTACATTGACACAAGAAATTTCTCAAAAACATTATTTTTTTAGAAAGTCATATATATGGGGTAGAGAAGGGTTGATTTCAGTCGTCTGGGGTTGGAGCCCAAAAGTTAGAGAGGGTATTTTTAACCAGCAGAAAAATCAGAGACTACATTAATTCTTGAAAATACTCAAAAATATTATTTTTTGAAAAAGTAATATATACGAGGTGCAAAAGGGATGATTATAGTCTTTAAGGGTTGTAGCCCAAAAATCGAAGTAGGTGTTTTCGAGGAGCGAAAAAATTAGATAATTAATTCACATTAGAAAATTCTTAAAAATATTATATTTACAAAGTCATATATACTTATGTGGCAGAGAAGGGGTTATTTTATACGTTGAGGGTTCAAGCCCAAAAATTGGGGTGGGTATTTTCGGGAAGCCCAAAAATTTGAGAGTTCATTGACACTAGAAAATTCTCAAAAACATTTTTTTTACAAAGTCGTATGTATGTGGTGGAGAAGGGTTGATTTCTGCCGTGAAGGGTTGGAGCCAAAGAATTAGAGTGGGTATCTTCGAGGAGTTCAAAAATCAGAGACTACATTGACACTAAAAAATTCTCAAAAATATAATTTTTTTACAAAGTTATATAAACATGGTAGGGACGGGTTGATTTCAGCCGTCTAGGGTTGGAGCCCAAAAATTAGAGTGTGTATTTTCAAGGAGACCAAAAATCTGAGATTACCATAACACTGGAAAATCCGAAGAAAATTATTTTTTGACAAAGTCATATGTACGTGGTAGAGAAGGGTTGATTTCAGCCGTCTAGGGTGAAGGCCTAAAAATTAGAGTGGGTGTTTTCGCAGAGCCCAAAAATCAGAGACTCCATTGATACTAGAAAATTCTAAAAATATTTTTGTTTTGCAAAGTCATATATACATGGAAGAGAAGGGTTGATTTGATACGTTGAGTTTTGAAGTCCAAAAATTGTGGAAGGTATTTTTCCTTGTAAAGTTTTCGCGAAGTATGGATTTCATCCAGATTATAAACCCTATTTGCTAATTTAGTAACCGTTTCCGTGGAAGGAATGGGACCTTTATTTAAGAATCATCTAAGAATTGAGGCTTAATTCTGTGCAAATCTTAGTGGTATATTTCCCAAAATAGAATACTGTCTTATTTTCCTAATACTTTAATTTACAAGATTCCATTGACTTTCAAATATCTAGGAGATTAATGGAATGTTTTGAAAATTTAAAATAGCTACCTCTTAGGGTTTCTTTTCTCCTAATAGAGGAAGATCATGGATTCATGCTGGAAATTTTAATAATTCCTAGAGTCTCATGATATCTCCTCATTTAGGATTTTTCTTATATTTTGAGCAATGACACCAAGTTACTAATAATTAATTTTCTTCTCCACTATCCTGGATAACTTTCTCGAATGAAATCGGTTTGAGAATTCAGAGATAGTTTGGTCATAGAAAATTAGTTCACTCCCTGTCACTCCCAAAATTGCTCGAATGCAAATCACTCGTCACAAGCTCAATTCGCTTTAGGCATTGGCATTATCTCTTTTAAATTTCCCAATCAACGTTGGGTTAATAAAGAAGGCAACGTGTTACCACTAATACCTGCCTAAGCGAACCGATCCCGAAACGATGTTGGCTCCAAGCCAAACCATAAAAGTTTTGATCCTCTGGTGGTCTAATTGAAAAAAAAAAACAAATAATATTCCTCCCTGGAATTTATTTCCTAAAAATAAAAAAGCATTGGTCCCAGCGATCCTGAATATAAGGCTTCACCTCAAGTAAAATAATTCTAAGCTGCTATCTTGAGATAGGTCGCTGTCGAAAATTCACAGTGCGAAAAAGAGTCAAACGCCAAAACGAGCTCCTGCTCTGAAGAGCAGTGATCCCAGATCTGAAACGAGATGTGGTCTAATACTATGACAGGGCTACGTCCGTGTGAATATAGTAGGAGACGATATAAATGATTGGGTTGCGCGCGCAACCCATTTCTCCTCTTCTGAATTTGAAAACTCGAAGGTGCACGATTGCCGGTCGGAACACTTCGGCGGTTCTATTTATATCTCTATCTGCTTTGAAATAAAATCAAGAGATTAGGATTTTAATATTTACAGATTTCGATGCTGGGATGGCGATTCTCATGATTTAAATACTTCGCGCGCCTCTTCATATGCGTATATTTTGAGGTTATGTTATTTCCAGTATAAAATCTAAATTATATAAATATTAATATTATTATATGTATATAAATATACACATATATTATTAATGATAATATCATAATTATGTTATATTATAATAGTCTTAATTATATCTTGATCCGCATTTGAAAGAAATTAAAGAAATTGGCGATTTTGGAATTCATCTCGTTTGGATAAAAACTCAATTATTTGATTAAAAAATTACTTATTTTGTTGAAATTGTAACTATTTTGTACAAAAAAGTCCTCTTTTCTATCAAAAGTTTAACTACTTTTTAAAAGATTTTTATTTATTTTTTATTTGAAGGTTCATCTCTTTCGTTGAAAATACGTTTTTGAAACTGACAATTAATCAATACCATATTTGGTTAAGAAGTCATGTGTTTTGTTAAAAATTCGCCTTTCTTTGTAGAAATTAAATTGTTTTGTGGAAAATTTATACTTTTTGATTAAAAATTACATTTTTCGGTTGAATTATCAACTATAAATATTTTTTGGTTGTAAAGTCGTTCTGTTGTAAATGCAACTATATTGTTAAAAATTAAAATCATAATTTTTGGGTGGAAATATTCTTTTTGTTTTTAAAATTGACCTTGTTTAGTAGAAATTTAATCTTTTTGGTTGAAAATGTATCATTTTTGGTCAAAAATGCAATTGTTTGGTTACAATATCAACTATACATCTTTTTGGGTTTAAAAGTCGATTATTTCACTAAGAGTTGAAATACTTTGTAAAAAAGACGCATTTTTAACAAGGTTTTTTAATTGTGGTTGAAAATTTAACTATTTGGTTGAAAGTTTAACTCTTTGATTGAAAACTCATATTTTTTGCTTAAAAAATTCAACTTTTTGTAGAGAATTCGTCTTTTTGACTTTAAAATTAAATAATTTCTTTAAAAATTCATGTATTTTGTTTAAGATTTGTCCTTTTTTGTAGATCATCAATTTTCTTGTTCGAAAATTCATCTGATTGATTGAAAACTTAACAACTTTGTTTAAAATTAATTTTTTCTGTTAAAAATTATTTATCTTTATCTGAAAATGTAACTATTATATGATTGATTAAAAATTAATCGTGTATATTGGTTAAGTTGGAAAATCGTTTTTTTTTTATAGAACATTAATCTTCTTGGTCAAAAATTCACCTTTTCCCTTGAAAATTTAACAATTTTGTTGAAAATTCGTTTTTTTCTTGTTTAATTCAATTTTTTAGCACAGTTTTTATCTGGAAATTGTACTATTCCATTTTTGGTCGAAACTTTATCCTGTAAATTAAATGAGTTAAAACACCAATTATTTGATAGAAAATTAATTAATTTGATCGAAAAGTAAACTTTTGGGTTTTTAAGCAGAAGTCTTTGAACTATTCCGTTTAAAAATAAGTTTACACTGTTTTGTAAAAAAATCATCTTTTTGGCTTTGAAATTAAACAATTAAAAAAAAATTCTTATTGACTAAAAAGTCAACTCTTGTGTAAAATTTATATCTTTTTGGATGAGTTCAACAGTTTTTAATTAAAAATTCAAACTTTTTTTGTTGAAGATTTATTATTTTAGTTGAAAATGGAATTATTTTGTTGGAAATTTGTTATTCTCTCTTTTTTTTTTAGTTGAAAATTCAATTATTTTGATAGTAAGTTAATTTCTAACATTTTCAATTGGCAAGCTCAAATTTTTATCTCTAAATAACAATGCAAAAATATTAATCTGGAACAACTTTAAATAAAAACAATGTAACTTTTATTTTAAAAAGTTTTTAGTTAAATAATTGGGTTAATCGTTCAATTTTGAATGTTACGAACTGAATGTTTCTTGAAGTATTATCATTTTGAACCTTAAAAATAATAGCGTAATTTATATTTTTTAACTAGAAGTCTCTAAAATGTTAAAGTGATAAAAATTTTAAAATGGTAATTTCGTATTTAAAAGTAATTTAATTTAAAACATTGTAAAATTAAAAGGTGTTAAAAGTTTGTGTTTTATACGTATGAATTATTGAGCGTTTAAATGAAATATTTCTGAATTAAAAATTTGTCAAGCTTCACTTTTAAAAGTTTAAAATTCAAAATATTCCCACCTCAAAAAAATCATTTTCAGATTTAAAAGTTTGAATTTTCTAATTTCACCCTGAATTTTGAATTGGAACAGGTAATTTTTTAAAGCAATTGTATGTATTTCTGAATTGGGTCAGAGATTTTCTTGAAAAAAAAATATATAATTCAGATATGGGACAAGGAATTCTACAGAATAATTAAAATTTTGAGTTAGGACATGAAAATTTGAAAAAGGAAGTATAATGAGAGTACATTATAAAAAGAATTTATATAATATATAATTAACTATATATGATATTATAAATATAATAATATTATCTCAACAGATATTAATATTAACATTAATATTAAAAAGCTGTAAATGATTGTGCTAGAGTTTTAAACGTTTGAAGTTGAATTTCTCAATTTCACCGAGAAAATTTAAATAGCTTTTCCCAAGTAGTCCTGAAAAAAGTATACTATAACCAAATTCTAGGAAGTTATAGTTTATAATTGTTTAATTCCAAATGATTCTTATAATCAAAATTTATAATTTCGAAAGTCCGGAGGCTGTTTACACATTTGGTTTTATAGATAATTTAAACGCTTAAAAACTCCAGCTCAATAATTTACAGCTAATTTATATTAATATTAATATAATTATAATATCGAAGAAAATAGTGATATAGAGGAGTATTATAGCCTGAGGACAAGAGGAACTGTAATATAGACACAGAAATATGTAATGATTTAATGATTTAATTATTATCTGTTCAGGTAAAAATTCTAAGAAAGAAAATATGTAGCTTCGTTTTATTTGAAAATTTAAGAGAGCAAAAGAATATTGTAAAAAAGTGTAAGAGTATACAATGAAGACAATTAATTCTATTCTATTCTATATATAATTATAATATCGCATACTTAATTATATAATTAATTTGCATTATGTACAATAATATACACAATATAAAGTATAAAATATAATGAACACAATATAATATACAACAAAAAATTAAACACGGCATTAATATTCTGATACTGCATATATATATATATATTTTTTTTAAATTGTGCGAAATATTCAAATATCATTAAAATCGCCAATTTCTTTTATTTCTTTTTCGTTTTTTTCTTGTTCAATTCAATTTTTATCACATTTTTTATCTGGAAATTGAACTATTCCATTTTTGGTTGAAACTTTATCCTGTACATTGTATTAGTTAAAACACCAATTATTTGATAGAAAATTAATTTATTTGTTTTCGATTATATTTTTTTTAATTGAAATAATTTTGAAATAAAATTTTGGAATTGAAATTAAGGTATTATAAATTGAAAAATAATTGATTTTACAAGATGATTCTGAATCAGTTCAAAATTAAAGAATTAATAGATATTAGTTTTTAAAATTATTTTCTATTATAACTTCAAATATTATTTCAGTCTAAAAAAATTATATTTTCAACCCATTCAATTTGAAATTTTTTAATCAAAAAAATTAATTTTCGTTAATTATTAGCAATATTTGACCGTTCATTTAAAACAAGCCATTATAAACAACTATTAAAAACTATACAAATTTGAAGAGAGTGGTTCGAGATAGAAAGCCTTGAATTGTTAAAATTGTAATGTGCTAAATTTTAAGTTTAAACGCTACAATTTTAATTTAGAATAATATTCAAAATTAATTTAAAACTTAAAATTATTTGAAATAATTTGAAACACGATGTAGATTTTTGCAGATTAAAAAAAAAGCTTTTGAGAATTGTAAAATATTTAAAAAGAATAACAAAAATTGTTGTGATTGCTAAGAAAATTGAAAATGATTTTTCAGTTTGAAAAATTAATTTTAAGTGAGTATTTGAGAAGATTTTAAAAATTAAAAAAAAAAGAATCAGGACGATTTTAAGGCAATTTTTTTATTTTGCAGTTTTTTTAATTTTACGAAAAAAATCGAATTAACACAATGAATCAATTTTCAACCCAAAAGTTTACTTTTCAACAAACTAAATTAATTTTCTATCAAACAATTGGTGTTTTAACTAGTAAAATGTACAATTTCCAAATAAAAACTGTGTCAAAAAATTGAATTTAACAAAAAAAAACGAATTTTCAACAAAATTGTTAAATTTTCAAGGGAAAAGGTGAATTTTTGACCAAGCAGATTAATGTTCTATAAAAAAAAAACGATTTTCCAGCTTAACCAATATATAAGATTAATTTTTAATCAATCATATAATAGTTACATCTTCAGATAAAGAGAAATAACTTTTAACAGAAAAAATTAATTTTAAACAAAGTTGTTAAATTTTCAACCAATCAGATGAATTTTCGACCAAGAAAATTGATGATCTGCAAAAAAAGACAAATCTTAAACAAAATACATGAATCTTTAAAGAAATTATTTAATTTTAAAGTAAAAAAGACGAATTATCTACAAAAAGTTGAATCTTTTAAGCGAAAAATATGAGTTTTCAATGAAAGAGGTAAACTTTCAACCAAATAGTTAAATTTTCAACCATAATTAAAAAACTTTGTTAAAAAACGTATTTTTTTACAAAGTAGTTCAACTCTTAGTGAAATAATCGACTTTCAAACCGAAGACGATGTACAGTTGATATTTTAACCGAACAATTGCATTTTTGACCAAAAAAGATTAAATTTCTACTAAACAAGGTCAATTTCCAACAAAATACATGAACTTTCAACAAAATTGTTTAATTTAAAAAATAAAAAGAGTATTTCCACCCAAAAATTATAATTTTAATTTTTCATAATATATTTGCATTTACAACAGAACGACTTTACAACCAAAACATATTTATAGTTGATAATTCAACCGAAAAATGTAATTTTCAATCAAAAAGTATAAATTTTCCCTAAAACAATTTAATTTTTACAAAGAAAGACGACCTTTTAACAAAACACATGATTTCTTAACCAAAAATGGTATTGATTGTCAGTTTCAAAAAAGTATTTTCAACGAAAGAGATAAACCTTCAAATAAAAAAAATACAAATTTTAAAAAAGTAGTTAAACTTTTGATAGAAAAGAGGACTTTGTTGTACAAAATAGTTACATTTTCAACAAAATAATTAGTGTTTCAATCAAATAATTGAGTTTTTATCCAAACGAGATGAATTCCAAAATCGCCAATTTCTTTAATTTCTTTCAAATGCGGATCAAGATATAAATAAGACTATTATAATATAACATAATTATAATATTATCATTAATAATATATGTGTATATTTATATACATATAATAGTATTAATATTTATATAATTTATATTTGATACTTGAAATAACATAACCTCAAAATATACGTATATAAAGAGGCGCGCGAAGTATTCAAATCATGAGAATCGCCAGCCCAGCATCGAAATCTGGAAATATCAGAATCCCAATCTCTTGATTTTATTTCAAAGCAGATAGAGATATAAATAGAACCGCCGAAGTGTTCCGATCCGCAATCGTGCACCTTCGAGTTTTCAAATTCAGAAGAGGAGAAATGGGTTGCGCACGCAACCCAGTCATTATATCGTCTCCTACTATATTCACACGGACGTAGCCCTGTCATAGTATTGTTCCACATCTCGTTTTAGATCTGGGATCACTGCTGAAGAGTTGGCGCAGACTGTCGATCCCGGCGTCTTTCGGCAATCGTGAAGCTCCGTCTTGGCCAGCTTGTCGATCCCCTTTTACGAGTGGTTGCGCACGCAACTAAACCTGTTTCACGTAGCGGTACATACGATCTATATCAGCGATTCCCAAACTTTTTATGCACTTCCTGTGGAGCAGCAGGGCCGCCATCGTCACATTTTTTCACGATACCCTGCCGCTAAGGAGGGACACTTGACTGCTTCACTGTTTGACACACCATGCTTTGCGCGAGAGAATTAGAACCGGTTGAGAAAAATTAAAATGTTTTAGTATGTTAATAAATTAAATTTTAATTAGTTGGATCATTTTCCTAATCCAATTTTAAGCAAATGAAAAGAAAGTTGATGAAAATCGGTTAATATCTTCAATGCTAGTTGTCAGTTCTTGTAATTTGGCGTGTTCTTAACGATATGTTTAATTATTCAAAATATTAACCGATTTTCATCAACTTTTTTTCATTATCTTAAAATAACATCAGGAAAATGATTCAGATAATTAGAATTGAATTGAGCCATATCTTTAGAGTTTTAGTTATTGAAACAGCCTTAAATCTTATGACAATGAAAGGGTTCTCATAGCGGGGGGGGGGGGCTGCTGCGTGACTGGACCCAGGCTGGCTTCCCCCTTGGGGGCTGCCCGGCCTGGGGTGGCATCCCCCTGCGAGCGGCAGCCTCATCGGCCGGCGGCACTAGTTTGGGAATCACTTATCTATATAACCCTTCTGTTAAGGAATTTGCAAGTCATGCAGGAGCGTATTTATTTTAGCTTTCACCCGGTCTTAAGTGAATTTAATAAATAGGAATATAATTAAATTCTGGACCATCTCAGTGCCCTCCTAAACGAATGGACATTTCACATTTTTGAAAGATTCATTCGTTTAATAAGATATTCTTGAGGTGAGAGTTATAGGTGAAGCTATTGATGAAAAGATAAAATGAGAATAAATAAAAGAATAAGTAGACATTGTTATAGTTAGTAAAATCAAAACTGACGTTTGGTGCTTCTTTTATGCTGACTTTTTTTTTTTAAATTGTGTTAGTTGCTTGTGCCCCACTAAATGAAGGAGTCTAAATAAAATTTTGATTTATTTATTTAACAGTTTATTTAACAGTTTATGTTTATTTAACAGTTGAAGAAAAAAATTTTCTTGTGTAGATTGTCTTAGTTTTTTTTAGTTTCATTTAGATTTTTTGTTACATGAACGTTTTATGGCATAGATTTTTTTCTATTTTATGTTCAATGCATTTTTTCGTTGATAAACGTTTTTTTTCTTTAACTCTTCTCATTTTCATCCACATCATAATTATTATTTAATTCACTGAAAAATATAAACGAGAAGAATTGCCTATTTATAAATCTTCCATACTGAAGTTCACTTTCGTTGTCTAAAGACGGTCGGTTTACGACGTCATTTGGTTGTTTGAGGTTGCGCTTTGGGGTTTTTTTAGTGATGTTTTGATAACGACGTTTGTTGGCCGCTTTTAATTTGTCACTCATGTCCTTTACACTGTCTCTCATTTCTTGTAGTACCCTCTCCATCCAATTTCCGTGACGTGTTTCAGCGTTAACTTCAGATTTTTTTATTTCTTCCATGGCGACAGTTTTATTTTCTTGTTTTCTAATTGCTGTGGATTTTGCCTGCGTTTTCAGAAGGAATCCACCGCTTTTTTCTAATCCGAACCGAGGTGTTTAAATTAATTTACTTCTAATTTTTGGTGCAGCTTTTCGGATATTAACAGGGTTATGAGTTATTGATTTAGAGATGCTTTCTTTGTTTCCTTTTACATTTAGTTTAACAAGATTTCCCGCGATCAGTCTCCTGTACGCCTGGCATCCGACATCACTCAAGGTTTTGATTGGTGGTAGATTTAGTTTGCCAAGATTTCCCGCGATCAGTCTCCCGTAAGCCTGGCATCCGACATCACTCAAGGTTTTGATTGGTGGTGGATCCATTTTAATTTCGTTTTTCTTATTCTATAAATAAAACTAAAACTCATTGCTCCACGTACTGTTTATCAACGTCATTATTTTATTCCCCTTTAATTAAAGTCTTTTATTTATTGTTTAGTTTGGATTCATTTCTTTTATTTTCTTTTTTTTCTTTTATGCTTTTAGACAATAAGATTTTGTTTGGTAAAAGGATAAAACACGTTAAAATAATTTAATTTACCTTTACTTGATATTGCATTATTTGCTTCTTTTTCAGAGCTTTATTCATTTTTCAAGATTTAACACTGCACTGATTTCAATCTCACAATTCGCTTTTACTTAATCCTGTTGGGTCGAAAGTTAACCTATGTAGTACTGAAAGTTATTGCGTTTATTTTCATTCGCTATTGTCGTTTATCTCTTTTTCTATATACATTTCATTGTCGGCGATTACCAGTTTCAGTTTCATTTATCTTATTTCCTTTTTCTTTGTACATTTCTCTTAGGCTATAGATCCTTAAGTGATATTTCTTATGCTTATACGTATAATTTTTCTAGGTTCTATGATGTAAATGTTTTTTGTTCTTATTTTTCTTTAGGCAAGGATAGAGCTATTATTTTCTCTTGTTCTATTTCTTTTTCTTTTCTTTCTTATTCACTTCTTATTGTTTTTAATTTCTTATGCATGTTCTTATACATGATTATCTTTTTTTCTCTTCCGATATTTAAATTTTTTAAAAATCTTTTTTATTTATATCTTGACTGTACTATTTTTTTTCATTCTTTTTCGTTGGTACAAACTTATCTTATAATCGTTTTACATTAATTCTAATATTATAATTATGGATCGTACGTTTAATCATGCCTTCACTTTGGTCATATTGGGTCGATTCTTGACTTAACTTACGGTTTCTAAGTTCGGTTGCTACCTATTTTACTGCTTTAGTTTTATTTCGAGTTCGCTTCTATCCTATTTTAAATTTAAATTATTCTAATTTTCGCTTTTGTTGCCTTTCCTCTAATTTATTTTTTTATTTTTTTTTGTTTTAGGCTATAATTCTAAGTTTCTTAACGTAATTGAGGTTCGGTGAAGTCTTCCTTTTCTTTTCTCTGGATGTATTTCTTTAAGTTTTGAGAGTGATACATCCATTTATCTTCAATTTTTCCCGGAGCCCACAGGATGAATGTGCCAGGTTTAATTTTTTTTATCTTGTAAGGTCCGTCATAAATTTTTAAGAATTTTGCTAATATTTTATTGTTTTTATCGGATCTATTCAGTAAGTTCAGAAGCACTTTATCACCAACCTGCAGCTTGGTGATTTTATGAGTCAGATTAAATGCCTCGGATCTTCTTTTACCCTTACGGATAATTTTCTCTAATGTCATTTCTCTCTTTCGTTCATATTCCATGTTATCTGTGGATGGAGGTAGATTCAGCCAATTCTCCCAGGCTCTTTAAGGCTTGATGTTAAGCTGGATCTCGATTGGTGTGAATTCGGTCGTCTCATGATAAGTTTCGTTCATACAATTTTCTATGATACGTATACAACTCCACCACGTGTTGTGTTTTTGTTTTATTAGAGTTCTGAAAAACCTCGATAATTCTCCGTGAATTCTTTCAACAATACTACTTTGAGGGTGCCTTGTCGATGAAAATACAGGCGTTATCCCTTGTTCTTCTAATTTATTAAGCCATTTGTCGCTGGTGAATTGAGTCCCGTGGTCCGTGACTATTTTCTCAAGTTTCCCAAACCTCCCAATATAATCTTTGATGATTTTGGTTATTGCTGTACTCATAGTGCTTCTTCTTATTGGATAGAGCTTGACTTATTTGCTAAACGCATCTACTGTGGATAACATATATTTATATCCTTCTCTTGATGCTGGTGATGGTCCATAGAAATCGATCGATAGTATTTCTCCCGGTTTTTTTGGAGAATAATTTTTCATCTCTGAGTAGCAGTTTTGGTTGGAAACTTTATTTTTTTGACAAGAGTCACAGCTTGCTAGTCTCTTTCTGATTGCCTTAGCAAAGTGAGGATAATAAAAATATTCATTCAGCATCAGAGCATAATCTAACGCGCAGCTCTGCACAAGTGTGCAGTTCTGAATGGAAAGTGTGCAGCTCCGAATTTGTGTTGGGGAGGTACTTTTGAAATTATTTTCAATTAATCAAGTTTGTTGGCATTTAATAATAAAGTCAAGTGAAACGTAGGGAAGGAGCACAGTATTATATGTTTAGAGGTATTACCTTATATGAATACAACTTCGAAAAGATGCAAGATACGAGTATGAGAGTAGAGAAAGATGTTTTCTTTTCAAAAGTGATTTCTCGAGCGAATGATTTTTTTTTTTTTTTAGTTTTCGTGTAAAGGCTGGGCCGTGCAGTTCTGAAATTTGCTTAGATTATGCTCTATTCAGCATCCTGAACACTCTTTGTGCCCCAATATGCGCATACAACTCGTGACATTCATCTATTAATTTACCTATTATGCTCGAAGTTAAGCATAATATCTGGCCGCTTTTGGTTACTAAATAGATCAAATTAATGTAGATTTCGAATTTAGTTGTTTTTTGTTGTTGTATTTCTTAAAATTTTTTTTGGATAACTGGATCTTCTTTTTGTTCATTGACGAGTTTTTTTAACCTTTCTCGTAGTTCCGAAGATGGTCTTTTAGCTAGCACGTACAGGAAGACTCTTCCCGCATTCAAATCGAACGGATATCCTGCTTCACGATATGGCATTCTACTCAAAACTTGTGCCACCTTGTTAGCATTCCACTGACTAATTTACATGTTTTATGAAAGGTTAGAGCCTTGTGGTCAGTTCGAATGATCAGTTTTGCCCCTAAGAAATACGACCTAAGTTTCATAAGTGCCCATACAATTGCGAGCAATTCCTTTTCAGTTGTATAATAGGCCAGTTGAGATCCCTTTAGAGTTCGGCTGGCGAAAGATATAGGTAGGTGTTCTTTTAGCTGATTTATTTGATAGAGAACGCCTTCTAATGCTACATCGCTAGCGTCCTTCTGCAAATAGAATGGTTTGCTGAGGTCCGGGTATGTGAGGATTACGAATTCACAAACTGGTCCCTTTACCTTCTAAAACACGTCATCTTTTTCCAGGTCCCAAATCTATTTGCTTCTCACTTTCAACAATTCAAGAGGAACTATTTCTTTTGCGTGTTCATTGGTGAACTGTGTATAATAATTTATGAGTCCTAAGAATCCCCTCAATTCCTTCAAATTCCTTGGCGTTAGAAATTCATGAACAACCCGAATTTTTTAGGGGTCTGGTTTTATTCCTAAAGGAGTAAGAATGTGCCCCAAAATTTCAATTCCGGACAGAAAAAATGAAATTTTTAAAAATTAACTGTTACATTATGATCCTGCAGGCGTTGGGATAAAAGTTCTAGATGATCCAAATGTTGAGTGATGTTTTGTGAAGTACATAGCATGTCGTCGATAAACGTAATTACAAAATCTCCTACTCCTCTCAATACTAAATATGAAGCTGTTACTAGAGCCGCGGTGCTCGTTTTTAGTCCAAACGGAGTAACCCGAAATTCATAACATTTTCCTTCGTGTAAAAACGCTGTATATTTCATTGAATCAGTGTGCAGTGGCACCTGCCAAAAACTACTGATAAGATCTAATGTTGACATAACTTTTGTCCCCGCACATCTCTGGAATAGAACTTCTGTTGGTTAGGCGCACTCGTAGTCGTTCGTCATTAGTTCGTGTAACTTGCGCGCATCCAAAAATATTCGGATTGATCCGTCTTTCTTTAAAGTTATAACTAACTCATTGATATGTGCGCTATTTGATCTTTGAATTATACCGAGCTCAAGCAATTTTTCAATTTCTTCTTTCACTTTAATTCACAAAAACATAGGGACCGAATACGTTCTTATTAGGAAAGGCTTTTTATCACTTATTTCTAACTTATGTTGATATATAGAAATCCTACCAGGTTTTTTTGAAAATACATTTTTATATCGTTGAATGAGTTTGTAAAACCGCTCTTTTTATTCTAAATCTAATAGCGTGCACTCTGCCACTTTTTCATTTATTTCTTCATCACTTAATGCAAATTTGTTGTTAATATCATCATAGTTTTTAATATAACTTACTTCAATCACAACATTTGGATGGATTTCGTCGACTACCAAAAACTTTCCTAAACAATTCAAATATTTCTCTTTTTGAAAATTTTCGGGATCGAATATTAACCTTATACGCTTTGAATTTTCGTCCATTGATTTCACTTTGATTGTTTTCTCTTTATCCTTTAATTCCAAAATATTTTCTTCAAAGTCAATTTTACTCTTTAATCTTTTTAATACATCGACCCTAATTATGCATTCTTTATTTAATTTAGGAACAATCAAAAATACGTAGGCCCTATCCCAGTTGCCTAATTTAAGATTCGCATATACCTGACGTGTCAATTTTACAGGTTTAGCCCCTGTAGCACCTACTATACTTGTACCTACTATTGGTAATAACTCACATTTTTTTAAAGCTTCTATGTTCGTTTCAAAAAAAGTTTCTGATATACATGTAACTTCGCTACCTGTATCTAAAAACGCTTTTGTTTTTACATCTTGTATCCCTATTTCTAGTATTGGGCATTTATCAAGCGTTATTACAATTTCATTGTCTTCATTTTGCAACAAGTCTCCGCGCATGTCTAGTGGAAGAGGATTTTTAAAATTATTAGTCCCCGGATTTGCCTCTATTGTGTTACACTTTACCAAATAGAGGCTCGGGCATTTCCCGAATCCTCGTGATTAATTGAAAAATCGTTATTTTCATTAACTTCTTCTGAACAACGAGTTCGCTTTTTACATAGATATTCTGTGGCATTTTCTATGTCCCACTAATTTTGCTAATACTATTTCCACAGTTTTTCTGTTGGTTTTGCTCATTTCTAGGGCTTACATTTTGCGGACTTTTATTTTCTCGCTTATGAACTCCATTTTCCACGGTAACACTTAAATGCTTCTGCTGAATTTTTAATCGATTTCAATAATTTAGTATGAGATTTTAAAGGATTTAAAATATTCTAGCGTATTTTTAAAATTGCAAGAAATTTTCAAGAGCTTTGCAAAATTTCAAGAGATTTTAAAGGATTTTTAATGTTTTAGGATGTTTTAAAATATGTCAAGGAATTTTCAATTAATTTCAATCATTTAAAGAAATTGCGAAGAATTTTAACTATTTTTTTTTCTATTTTGCTACTTGAAATTGGAACTGCTTTGTGAAAAATTTAGTTTCTTTTGGTTGATGATTTATCAATTTAGTTGAAAAAATTTCTTTTCTGAAAATTTAACTATTTTGTAGAATTTTTGTTATGTTTTTGCTTAAAAATTAATTTCTTTTAACTACAAAAAAATCATCTTTTTTGTCGAAAATTTAACTATGATTAAACATTAATTTTTGTATAGAAAATTAGAGGTGGGAAATGTATTAGAGTACAATAAAGTACGTTTAGGTACTGCATTTTGGTAGGAACTTCACAGAAAATTATTTAATCTTTTTTCTGAACCTCAACATTTTTTGAACGTTCGAACTTTTTTTATACATAAAATATCGGTCTCGAACTTTGAGAAATGCAAGAGCCTAAAGAAAACTACGTTTAAGTGCAAAGCTTAATAATAGAAGATGTAAAAAAATATATTTCAACAATCAATTCGGAATTCCAAAGGCATCAGCCGGTAATGTTTTACATGAAAATACGAAACCTGGCGGCCACTCGACGAGGCTCTAGAGGGTTCGTATTTTCGTGTACAACGTTACCGGCTGATGCCGTTGCAATTGATTGTTGTAATAATTTTTTTTTACATCTTTTATTATTAAGCTTTATACTTTAACGTAGTTTTCTTTCGGCTCTTGCATTTCTCAAAGTTTGAGACCGATATTTTATGCATAAAAAAAGTTCGAACGTTCAAAAAATGTTGAGGTTCAGAAAAAAGTTGAAATAATTTTCAGTGAAGTTCCTACCAAAATGCAGTACCTAAACGTACTTTATTGTACTCTAATACATTTCCCAAAGATTCAGCTCGATATTTTATTCACAAAAAAGTTCTTAGGTTCAAAAAACATTCAATGAACTGAAAAACTGTGGTCGGACAAAGCCACCGAACGCGTCTTCGGGTTACGGATAGAGGGTCCCTGTACCAAGGGTTTCTGCTGAATATGGTTACAAAAATAAATAGGCAGTCGCGGACAATTGTCCAGGGGTGGTTCCGAAGGAATTAAC
>NC_046659.1:47338109-47341284 GCF_010883055.1 Belonocnema kinseyi | reverse complement strand
AGGGCGCATACTTTAAATAAAATATTTGTTATCATTCTCTTGAAATAAATGTGTTTTTTTCTTGAAAAAATACCGGTTTCATATGTATACACCTGGTATATGGACGAGCAGTTTTAAGCACAGCAAAATGGGAGGAATCCTCGTCTAAACATATGCACAAAAATACGATTCGAGCTTTAGAGATGATGCAATTAACACCAGATTATGGACAAATTATTCATCACTTGACTGTGAAACCACTTACTATTCACTACTGGCCCGTTTTTCAAGTCTATGTTTAAAATAGTTATTGCAAAAATGAGGATGCACGCTTATGTCCAGACGCAACAGAAGTTATAGTAAAATCTATCAGGCTCGGTCAACTCAATAAGGGAAAATGATGAATTTTTAGAATTTGGCGTGGAGGGGTTGAGAGGCAGCGAGGGGAGTCAAATTAGTTCTCCTGCCCATCGCGGATGACGCAAATTTGTGTAGAAAGCGCGTGCGCGGAAAATTGTTTGTTGTCATTTGTTACTGTCACGTATTGTCTGGTGCTGTCACCGTATGAGACCATAACCGCAAAATGGTTTTTCGTATAATAATAAATAAAAATTCATACGTATGCACATCCTAACTCGTCTCGTAATTATCTTTTTCTACTTAAAATACAAAAATAAAAGCAAAATTAAGTAAATGAGAAACGTAAAATGAGAAATTGAATGATAATTATCTTTAATTTTTTATTTTGCGTTTCTTGTTTTCTTAATTTTGTCTTTATTCGTTCTTTTTTCTTGAATTATTTTACTAGTCAATACATCTAAGGAAGGAGCATGCGCATATATAGCTACCAATTCATGCATGCTTCTGTAGTTTTCCTGCTCATCGCAGATGGCGCTGAATTTCGCTATTTATTTTGCACGTAGTTTATCGAGCCTGAAATCTATTAAGAGAGAAAGTGGTGAAGAAACAATTGTTATCTATATGTACGAGACCGTTGTAAGTTCCATAGCTGGACAATACGCAGTTTCTCAAATGTTCACAGAGTCTCATCGCGCTGATAACATTGCGTTCTTTTTTTAATCATTTATTCGATCGGGGGTGTTTCCTCTAAAAGAAATTGTTTGCGATATGGGTAAGGCTCTTCGAAACGAAATAGCAAGAGCTCGTACGGAAAACCTATCTTCTTATTGAATCTCGGAGCGTCAAAGAAGCGAAACAACATCTTCGTAAAATATTAATAGTTTGTCTTAGTGAAACTGAAGGCACTGATACAATTACGGGGCAGAAAACATATTGCAAAATCACAAAAGGTGAACTGAAAGGATTACTAACAGGCAAAACTGCAGATTTCGAAACATAGTGGTAGAGAATCTTCCTGATTAACAAGACTGTAAGTTTAACTTTTCACGGATTCGTAGTGAAAAATACTAATTAATTATTAAAATTTATTGATTAAGTTGTAAACATCCTTAATTCGTTGAATTAGCGACGTGCTTCGCACTGATTCCAATTTAGAGCGAAAATGCTTCTGATGTACATACAATTTTTTTAGAAATGAAATACATTTATTCGAATTTCTTTTTATATATCTTGCAAACCGTAAAGTTAAGTAGATGTTCAAGAAGAATTTTTGATTCTTTTGTCAGTAATATGTTTTTTATTTGCAAAGTGTAGATTCAAGGCCTTAAGAAGGCTGAGGGGCTTAACAAAATAAGCTTATGTGTTCTAAAAGTTAACACGTAAATATTTTTATAATATGAACTCCAAGTTTTAGAATTTCATATCTAACTACAATAACATTAAGCAATTTTTTATAGAAAGTACTCTAAAAACACATGCAGAAAAAGTTTGCAACCAAAGGCCGACCTGGGTGGTTCAAAGTATTTTTATTTCCCGGAAAAGAATCCTTTGACGAAATGTTTTTTTTTTTATAACTGGCCATGAATATTACTAATATAATATTATTACGCATATGGAAAGACCTTTTCATCTTATATATCGAACAACTTCATGCGTGGAGAATTCAGCATTCATATGCTCTACTTTTCTAGTAATCTTAACTTGCCTATGCTCTACTATGTATTCTTATTAAGGTACGAATTGTCCAAAATAAAAAGTTACATTGTGAGCAAACGCGGATATCTCGAGCATTCGCAGTAGTGATTTTTGTGTATTTTTAAATTGACACATGGCCTTACATAACCTAAAAATACACCGGAGTAACTACTGCGCATAGATAGCTCCATAAATAGCTCCATAAATAGCTCTTTACTTGCGCATACATGTAAACAATTTAACCTTCATTTAGAGGCGAGCGGTAAACAGCCAATCAGATCGCTGCGCGAGAGAGATAACTTATCCCGCTAACTCATAGTCTGTCTCTTTTATTTTGTCAATAACGCTGCCATTGCCTGGTTCCCTCTAGTTATATATGGGCTAAGATTTCTAATATTAAGCATTTCAAGTTGTGACGGCAGGTGGCAAGATGTCTATACAATGAGGGCGAAATAATAATACAAACCCCAGAGGATAAAACTTAACTTAGTTTATTATTTGAAAAAAATATTTTTCACAGTTACAAAAAACATATCAATTTTATTATTCAATTAAATAGTTAATAAATAGTTAAATAGTCTGAATACACTTATGGTGAAAAATAATTATTTTCTAAGTTATTATAAAAATAAAGTTTAGTCCCATGTATTAACGCGTAGATTATGCGTCGATAATGACGTTTTTAATTTCCTACCCAAAGAAGCAGACACGTCGTACCCTAAGTAGTAGGTACTTCGTACCCCAAGTGATTGGGAATCTGTACCCTACATTACGGTGCAGCATTCACACCGCAACGGTAATTTCTGTTGCAGGTATATGGCAGAGCTGCCAGATCGTGGATAAAATTTACCCCCACCATACCTACCGTTTGGGAGCCGCAAAACAGAAGATGCATGATTACAACTGTGAGTTCGTGTGTAAGCCGAAAATGCACGGTTCGACTTCGGTTTTCTGCTGTACGACGATTGCCGATCTGAAAACTTCGGAAGACTTCGGTGGTCTTCTATTTATATCTCGATCCCCATTTGAAAGAAATGGAAGGAATTGGAGAATTTAATGTTTCGCATGATTCTTCATTTCATGCATGAGTCGATTTTAAGGTTATGTTTTTCAGGAGTATATAGTACGAGTATTATTACTA
>NC_046659.1:47334750-47338009 GCF_010883055.1 Belonocnema kinseyi | reverse complement strand
AATACGCCAATTAGCACAAATGGTAAGTTCCGACAGTGCCTACAAGTGTGCCTACTAGCCGCTAGATGGCAATACCGGTTTCATATGTATACACCTGGTACGTGGGGTGCCTCGAGATCTCTCATCTTCATTCCTCTGTTTGCTTCTTTAATACGAAACACATTCGGACACATATTTTTCTCATTTAAATCATGGGGTATTATCTTTCTTTGCGGGTTTCGTAACTAGCGTTTTCCGCATTCTCCATCTCCCTCAGTTATTTTGCAGGCCACAGTAATAATTTCACTCCCAATCTCTGCCCATACAAATATATGTAAATTTAGGTAAAAGCCTGTCAAATGATTCATAAATAATAATAGTTTTAAAAAAACATAATGTGAAAATAATTCACTCATAAAGTAATATGTTAATCAGGCCTGCTTAAGCAATTTTAAAATAAGGCACTGTCAATGATAACTAGGTACAGACCAAAACATCAAATTCGGAGTAAATGATAGAAACTAGTCATCCTTATGACAACCATTTTTAAGATTAGCAAACAAGAAAAAAGTCTCTGAACTAACCTAACTACCAAACTAATGAAACTAATCAAAATTTCTGAACAAACTACCAAAAACTAATTTAGGTGCTTGTTTATTATTACTTTTGGCTTAAGAACATAATATGGAGTGTTATAAATGTAAGTCTTGTGCCTTTTTTTAATTTAAATGTTTCTTGGCTGTTTTACATCGAGTTACTCCCGAAATGTATCGTGAAATGTACTAGAGATACATTTTGAGGGATGTTTAATATTATTTTTGGCTTGAGGACCTATTATGGAGTTTTTTAATGTAAATATTGTGACCGCTTTCAACTTAAATATTTCTTGGCCGTTTTACATCGACTTACTTCCGAATTGTATCGTGAAACGTGTTAGGGGTGGATTTTGGGGTTTTTTCAATATTATTTTTTGGCTTAAGAACCTAATTTGGAGTTTTATGAATGTAATTCTTATGATTCTGCTTTCCATAACAGGGTGTTTGCATCACAGATGGTTTTGTTGGGAATAATCATTATTAAAATGAACAATTTTAATGTGAACCGAAGGGTATAGCCGGTCAGGCATGCAAAAAATGCCCCCACAGGAAACCAAATGTTGAATCAGTCAATTGAAAGCATGAAATAAACACCATTTTTTTCAAATTTTCAAAATTATAGCCGCTATATTGGATGAGCTGGGGGGGGGGGGTCGTCCATTTCGCTTTGATTTTTTCTCTGTTTCTATTAATAGAAAAGATCTGAAAAAATGCACAGAGATTTTTCAATCATTGTCAACGTGCGTGATATTTTGGAATAATGTTTGGCGGGAAATTCAAACTCAAAACAAATTTTCAAAATATTTTCTTGAGTTTTTGTGCAAATTTATACTTGTAGAAATTCGACTTTTGAATTGTGCTGGCACCTCACCCCTCCCCCCATTTCTTTATTTTTTTAGAAAAACAAATATTTTCATTTTTTTAATTAACATTAACCTGTGCCCCTGGAATTTTGAAATTAAAATGGAGGTATAATGGAAAAAGCTCGATTAAAAAAAAATGGAGAAAAGAAGTCCTTGTTGTATAAACTTGTTGTGAATTAAAGTATTGTCATCTCTGAAGTACTAGTCACGGGATAATTTACAACCTAAAGACAGGTCCGCCCACTCAGCGCCGCCACTAAGGCAAATTATAAAATGGAATACGCCATATTTTTTGCTAATTTTATGCAAAAAAATTATTTTGCAGGACGTCCACTCAGCGCTGCCCTCTATGAAAACTCTAAAAATTATTATAATGAGATAAACGATTAGTGGAGATTTTTTTGATTTTTTTTGCTCTATGGTGACATATATTACGTTTCCCAAAAAACTACCCCTAAGTCTTATACAACTACCCCCCGTGATAAAAAACTTTTTCAAAGTGGGAAAACTACCTTAAACAATGTAAACATAATTTAGGGCTTCAAATTATTAAAATGACACTTGAAAATTTCCCCGAAAAACTACCCTTCCACGTGAACCTATGCAACGGAACATTACAATAATACAAGATGATGAATTTCACTTATGCATTAAATTAAGTAAGTCACTTAATTTCAACTAGAAATGGAACTTGAGTGCAGTGTCTCATATCTGATATACGAGTAATATGATAATTAACTGACAAGTATGTTGAGTTTGAGATGATTTTCATTTGTGTGTTCTGAAATTCAATTTGTGCTGGAAGAAAGTCATGCGCGAAATGCGATGCGCGAACACTTACATGGATTTTGCCGATTTTAGAAGAAGAGCCAAGAGAGCAGCTGAAAGGAGCCAATATGGCGTGGATAGCGCTGGATAGTATCAATCGACACTGAGTTCATGGTAGTCGTTTTGTCAACGTTTCATCAGTTGACTTTCAATTGGCGAATGATCCTTTTGGTTACACCTGAAAGTCAACCGCCTTTTTCTACAACTTTCTAAAACTTTCTAAAACAACTTAGAAAACACTGTTAGTCGATATTTTTTGCACCTTTTTACACTCTGATAATGTATATTACGATCCACAAAAACTATCCCTGAGTCATACATACCCTCCACTCGTCACAAAAAACGGTTTAAAAGTTTAAAAAAACACCTTGAACAATGTAAAAATGATTGAGAACTCCAAATTGATTACATGAAACTTCAAAATTGCTCCCTCTTTATAATTTCCCTTGAAACTACCCTCCATGTGAACATATGCAGCGGTACATATATATGTATGAAAAAAGCATGAAAAATAAAACAACTTAGAAAACACTGTTAGTCGATATTTGATGCTCTTTTTTGCTCTTCGATAATACATAATACGTTACCCAAAAATTATCCCTAAGTCATACATACCCTCCCCTCGTCCTCAAAAACGGTTTGAAAGTTAAAAAACAACCTTGAACAATGTACAAATGATTTAGGGCTCCCAATTAATTACATGACACTTAAAAATTTTCCTCTCATTAAAATTTCCCCAAAACTACCCTTCATTCGAATTTCTGATAAAAACATTGCATAAATTACTTAAACCGTTACGCGAAACAGGTGCCGTTGCGTGCGCAATCACTGGTAAGTAGGGATGGACGAGTTGACGAGACCAGGAGCTTTCGCGATTACCGGAGAACGTGGTGATCAGTGCTCACATTATGGAAAAAGTATACATTTCAACACTGACTCGCCGCTCGTCGGTGTGTAGAAGAAGAAGGCGATGTTGCGCGCGCAGGCTTCTCT
>NC_046659.1:47321655-47334650 GCF_010883055.1 Belonocnema kinseyi | reverse complement strand
TTCCACAAACGATTATTCAAAAAGTATGCATCGGTAATCGACAGGACTGCACCACTGTTTCAACTACACTGTATAGCCATGAATAAACACTGGATTACACAAACATACTGTAAAACATAAAATTTAACACCTACTTACCGAGATCTCGAAGACATTTTTGCCACGCAGAAAAACAGAGGGTATTCCCCAAGCGCTGAGAGTGGAAGGAAGGCCGAGAACTTGCCTAAATATGCACCGATAGGAGTGGGGAAACCTCCATAACACACGCAGAGTGGTCGCACCGCGGGAAATTCAAAATCACGAGCGATAAAAATAATTATGCGTCTGCGTTCGCAGCGATGCCATATGGCACCCAGGGGCGCTGACGGGTTAATTCCTTCGGGACCACCCTTGCACAATTGTCCGCGACTGCCTATTTATTTTTGTAACCATATTCAGCAGAAACCATTGGTACAGGAACTCTCTATCCACAACCCGAGGACGCGTTCGTTTTTTTGTCGTAGGCATTACAGTTTGATTCTAGAGGAATCAAAACTGAACCGAATGCTAGCAGAGCTACTATATATATATATATATATTGGGGTGGACCAAAATGACAGATTTTCAATTTCTAATTATTTACAACTGGAAACCTGTTCCTCATACTGAAAAACTAATGTCCATTTTTTAAAATAATTTTTAAATACTATTTAGAGGTGACACCAAGGTTATTAATTTCTTATGGAGTCTTACATAGAAAAATGTCCATTTTTCTTAATGCTCAAATCTAACATATAAATTATTTATAGAATATCATGAAATTTTGGAAACTCCATATTCAGTAATTCAGGATGCGGCCAAAATTTTGTAACTAATAAATTGTTTAATCGATAACAATATTTAGTAAAAATTGATATTTTATAAAAATTGTTTAAACAAATAATTATTTTTTATTGTTTGAGGATTTGAAATTTGAAGAATCAAAAATTCTTAAAATTGTAAAATGTTTCTATCGATAAAAATTATCAATAACGATTACTTTTATATGAAACTTGTTTAAACAAAAAATTATTTTCAATTAGTCAAACATTTAAAGCTTAAATCATTAAACATTCTTAAACTAAGAAAATGTTTTTATCGATAAAAATGTTAAACAGTTATTAATTTTTTATCAAAATTTTCTAAACAAATAATTATTTTTAATTAGTTCAACATTTAAAGTTTAAATCATTAAGCATTTTGTAACTAATAAACTGTTTCTATGGAGAAAAATATTTGGTAACAATTAATTTTCTTTAAACATTGTTTAAACAAATAATTACTTTAATTATATAAACATTTGAAATGTGGAGCATTGCACGAAAAAAATCAAAAAACTACCTCCATTTTCAAAAATCCAACCCCTTGCGAAAAATAAAAGTTGCAAAACCCAAAATGCACCAGATTTCGGTCACATTTCAGGGTCTCGAATTCATCAAACAAAAATTCAGAAAAACCACATTTATCTACAAAAACACCAACCCAATAAGAGAAACATAAACCTTGATGTTGGCATTTTTGAACAGCCCAGTAGTTATTTTCGAGGAGCCCAAAAATCACATACTACATTGACACTAAAAAAGTCTCAAAAATATTATTTTTTTACGAAGTCATATTTACATGGTAGAGAAGAGTTGATTTTATACGTTAAGGGTTGAAGCCTAAAAATAGGCGTAGGTATTTTCGTAGAGCCTAAAAATCAGAAACTCCAATCACACTAGAAAATTGTCAAAAATATTATTTTTTTACAAAGTCATATATACAAGGTGCAAAAGGGATGATTTTGGTCGTAGAGGGTTGTAGCCCAAAAAATCGGAGTGGGTATTTTCGAGGAGCCTAAAAATCAGAGATTGCATTGACGGTAGAAAATACTCCAAAATATTATTTTTTAACAAAGACATTTTATCAACGTAAGTCTTTTTACACTTCTATTTTTTACTAATGTTTGGGCTATCTGTAGTTAAAAAATTAAATTAATGAAAAAATAATTTAATTTTTTAAGAAAAGATAGATTTAGCACATTTCTTCTATTTTACATACATGGAAAGCGGATGGCACGCGCGTGATTGTCATTGTCACGCGAGCTCCCGATTCATTTTCGCTCTGTTTTGAATAAATTAGTTCCTCTTCATTCTTCAACCGATTTAGATCGTTCTTTTTAGTGGTCTTCGAGTTTAATTCGTTTTCTTTTTGTATTTTATTGTACAATTTCAAATGTCGGAATATGTGGAAAAAGCAGTTCTTCCGAAAAACGACGATATCAAGACATCCAGGAAGTGGTGTTAAAATCTCAGAGCCCATGAGATTTGGGATATAATGTCTAAAGAACTTTTTTTCAAACTTTTGAAAAATCGTCTATATATTCGTATGTAGTGTGTGATACTGATGGGATTAGAAGTTCTATTAATCCAAACTTTTTTAAACGGGTAATAAAGAATCATCCGGAAGGCAAAGAAGAAATTGAATGTCACCCGAATTCTTCAAATTCCAATGATGATGTCCCTCGTAACACAGTGCAGGTTTTTGTGAGAAAATGGGAGTTCGATGATCTTTTATTTCGAAAACAATATGATAACAAAAGAGGGTCATCAAATGTAATGAAATATTTAGAGCGCGAGTATGCCGTGTTAGAAGGAGGAAAGTGGCAACTTCTAATCACAAAAAATTGTGGGACAAAGCGCGCGTACCATGTGGGTTTAATTTTGTAACACACAAAATCTATTTGTCATCTGCCAGAGGAACATTTTACGAGTTATGTAATTGTGGTGGTACAAACTCCAAAGAGTTTGAAGGTAATTTAATACTAAAAAAATCATATGTAACATAGCGCAGATCTTTTTTAGACGTGATAAGTTTTACCTCGATTTTCTTGTATCTTTGTTTCTTTCCGAAAAAATGAAAAAAATATATCTTAAAAAAACGTACTCCTGTTAACAAAAATGATTTGAAAAAAAAATTTCAAAATCCTTTTAGGCATTTTTTCTTTGATAAAACTAAAGTATACTTTATTATATCTTATCGTAATAGATTAAAAACAGTAATTTTTTAATTTGATTGGTCAAATATATACCTGTAAAAATTCAAGTATTATTTTTAGTCGTCAACCCCCCCCCCCCCCCCCCCCCCCCCCCCCCCCTCGTCCCAATATTCTTTAGTTTCCCGGAAAAAGACAGAAAGATTGTTGACTTTCCGTCAACGCGTGCATCTGAAATGAAACTTATAGGTTAATTTAAGGAAGCTGATTGTTGAAATTCATCAACTTCATGCGCCATCGTTCATTTATTAGGTTCCATGAAATTATTATAAAATTAAAAATTGAAAAATTTTAGGAAATAAATATATTTTTTAATGTGGGCATTGAATAAATTATTCATTTATGCCTAATAAATCAATTTTTTTTATTCTCCAAGTCAATGAGATTAGTAGAAGGCAAAAAGAACTTAATGAAACTAAACAAGGCACAATTTCAAGCTACCAGGAACAAAACGTGAATCTTCAATCCTTTTTTAAATCTTTTTTTATGACATATGTAGGATTATTCTATTCATGATCCAAATCCGTTATAGATCTGAGTACATATGTCAAAATAGGAAACGTTGACGAAACGACTACCGTTAGGTCAGTGTTGATCGATACTATCCAGCTCTATCGACGCCATATTGGCTACTCTCAGCTGCTCTCTTGGCTCCTCTTCTAAAATCGCCGAAATCCGTTCCAGTGTTTGCGTATCGCCGCATTGCATTTCACGCACGCCTTTCTGCCAGCACGAATTGAATTTCAGAGCGCGCAAATGAAAATCACCCTAAAGTCAACATACCTGTTAGTTAATTATCATATTACTTGTATAATCAGATAGGAGACACTGCACTTAAGTTCCATTTCTGGTTGAAATTAAGTGACTTACATAATTTAATGCAAAAATGAAATTCATCTACATTTAAAATTCATCATCTTATATTACTCTGTAGAAAATACTTGTTAGTTGATATTTGATTCCTTTTTTTTTTTTTTGCTTTTCGAAAATATCTAATGCGTTCTTGAAAAACTACCCCTAAGTCATAAATACGTACTCCTCGTGATCAAAAATGTTTTAAAAGATGGAAAACCACCTTGAACAATGTAAAAATGATTTAGAACTCCAAATTAATTACATGACATTTGAAAATTTTCCTCTCATTATAATTTCCCCAAATCTACCCTTCCAAGTGAACGTATGCAGCAGAACATGTATATGTATGAAAAAAGCATTAAAAATAATCAAACTTAGAAGAAACTGTTAGTTGATAATTTTTGCTCTTTCTTTGCTCTTTGATAATACATAACAGTCACTGTTCCGTATGTATAACTTAGGGTCGGTTTTTCGGTAACGTATTATATATTATCGGAGTGCAAAAAAAGAGCAAAAAAATATCAACCTTCAGTGTTTTCTAACTTTTATTACTTTTAAAGCTTTTTTCATACATATACAGAGTGGACACGCTGGGGCTTACCAAATAATACGCAACCCGTCTTACACGCCAATGATATTCTTATGGGCTTGTACGAGTATGTGGCATTGCATACTTTTTGGTAAGGCCCAACGTGTCCACCCTGTATATTGTTACATTATTCTTATTATATTTAATAGAGCAATTAAATTCGCCCTCTTAGAACTCCTGGATTTAGTGACTGTTTAAATTTTTGGGCCCTGAATTTTACTTTTTAGACTTGAATAACATTGTTTTGAGTTTTTCGTTCATGCGATTAACTCATGAAAACTCTTATTGCTCGATTTTTAGTTTATCCTGGTCAGGAAATTGACACCGACTATGCATGTCGGTACCAATCCTGGAAGGACGCTAAACCTAAAAGGTAATACTTTATGATTAATAAACAAAAGGAAAGAAATTCTGTCAATAACCTACGGTTACTAATTTACGTTAAATTGCAACTCTGTTTTCTCCACCTTAAGCCCTTTAATATTGAAATAATTGTCAATTAGAAATTCCCTTGAGATATAATTGTCTCTAAATCCAGTATCTAGTTGAGCCTCTATTAGCTCAGTTCTCATCTTATATAAAATTACTTTTACAAAATTTCATGAGATTTATTTCTTTTCACATCAACGTGAGGAATAAATGGGATCACAGAAGCGAGAACAAAATTATCTTGTTATTTTCCTAATTATCTTTTTTTTTATTTTAGATTACCGAGCTGTATTCTTATGTACCTAAAACGACCCACATGCAACATTATTTTCCCCTTTTTGAAGAACTGAGGAACATATTTTTAGTAGAATTTTTTAGGTGATACGTTCTTCTGTACAAATTTTATGTGCAATATTTTCCCACAGAAGTCAGTTTTGCTTACCTAACAAATATTAATTGTTGTGAAAATAGATCTGCGTTAGTGTTTAGTTGCCCCTCATTTTGTTCAACTGATCAAAGAAAAACTATATTTTAAGATGCATGAGCTTTGAATTTAGAAAGTCACACGTCACACGGATCGTAGCTTTCTATATCAAAACTAACCTATAGAACTTTTCTAACAAAAAAACCGCTCACATTTGCTTCACCGCAAACAGAATCTCAAACTTTAAAATACACTGGCATCCTGGTGTTCCCAAAAGAATGGGTCCCGCAAGGATAAGCAAGGAACTCTCCAGTATAATTTCTAAAATTCGAGATCCCTAGAGTTTAGTCACGTGAGGAAGTACCTTCAAAGTTTGGAACTGATTATATATTATTTTTCTACAGTAATTTAAATCAAAGCACTTGATTTTAATCGCTCCTCAGTTCTTCCTCCTAAACTCTACTCTTTGGTAGCGTTGTACCATTTTGCTTCCAAATGTAGTAACGAGTAGATTTTGAGGTCCTGGAGAATCGAGAGCCAAACTATGATATCCCACGAATGCTTGGCACCGACTGCCTATCCTAATATTCCATGTTCTCTGGTCATCGCGAAACCTCTTGGTCTCGTCAACTCGTCCATCTCTAGTTACCAGTGATTGCGCACGCAACTGCAACTGTTTCGCATAACGGTTTAAATAACTTCTGTAATGTTATGATCAGAAATTCGAAAGTTATTCAAGAGCGTATCTATTTTCACTTTCCCTCGCTGCTGAGTGAATATTTTGAATATAAATGAAATTTATATTCTGAACCTTTTCAGTCCCCCCCCCCCCCCCTAAACGAAGGGATGTTTCCAATTTTTGAAAAATTTTTGTTTAATAAAATCATTGTAAGATAAGGATTCGAAAATGTACAAAAAAGGTTCTTTTGATTGATTTTCTTAACTACCTGCGCCGAGTGGAGAAATGTTTGTTTTAAAAAAAAAAATTCAGACAGTTGTGAGCTGACTATGCCCCCCTAAACGGATGAATACAAAATTGAATATTTGAAGGCATTCGTTTATTTAAAATGCAGGATTTTTTGTAGGCAATAACAATATTTTTCGATGGAAATTTTATTTGTTTATTTTTATTATTTTTGTAAATAAATATAAATATCTGATGTTTGCAAATAAAATTATTTAGGGTTTTCAAACTCTTCGACGTCACATGGATCGTTTGTGTCTTTAAAAAGAATAAATGAGTAAAATGCCCCCCCCCCCATTTTCTGTCCCCATAAAATTTCATGGCTGTCATCTTCTATCTTTGTTTTTGATTTTTCTTTCCGGTCATTTATTAGGCTACGTTGTCGTTGTCGTCTTCGCTTGTTTGCTGTTTTGAGTTTATCGCTCATCCCTCGTACATAATCCTTCATTTCTTTGAGCGTTACTTGTAACTTTATTTCCCGTCTTCGTTTGTTGAGTTATGATTTTGCAGTCCCGATGTAGAGGGTGTTTCGTTTGCAAGTACGTGAATGTAACCTGGGCGGTTGTTTAGTCCAAAGCGAGGGGTTTGTACCATTTTGTTACGAATTTTAATACGTGGTTTTCTTATATTGGCGCGCTCGTGGATTGTTGTCGTGGCACTGCTCTCATTTTTGGGCTTAATATTTAAATTCGCTCGACTTCCTTGCAACATTCGCTCATATGCCTGGCATCCTACGTCTCTGAATTTGTTAGCGGTGGGTAGGTCCATTTTTCCCGAAATGTTTTTATTCTAAAACAAACAGAAAAACACAATATTTTACGTATGTTACGATGTGAATTTTATGCTAATTATAGTTCCTTTAATTTATTTTATTTAAGTGATTTGATGCCCACATGCTCTTTGTAATATAGTTAAACGTTATTTCATTGACAATTTTTATGTTTTTATAATTTTTTATTTATTTATTTATCATTTCTTTCTTTTTAATGAGTATTAATTAACGATGGATTAGTTTTTGGTAAGACGCTTTGAAAATGACCAGCAATTGGTATTCCTTTTTTTTTACTCCTATATTTCCTTGCTTTTCACAGTCTTGCAACAGATTTATATTTAGATTCACAAACCAAAACTAAACTTTGCTTCCCGACTTGTTATCGCACAATCCTATTAGATCGAATGTCAACCTTATACTGAATGTTTTTGTACTTATTTTCGTATAATGTTATGGTCTCTTTTCTTATAATCTGTTTCTGATTGGATGTTTCTATTCCCGTTTCATTTATCTTGTTTTCCCTAAATATATACATGTATGTTCTTTCAAGCCTATTGATTACTTTTCTAACATCTACTTTTATACTTATTTTATATTCTATAATTTTTTTCTGATTTCTGGTTGGACACGGCTAGAGTTCATTTTTTCTCTGCTTCTCATTCTTTTATTTTGCTTGCATGTCATTTTTTCATCTTTTGTCATTCCTGATTGTCTGAGGATATTTCTTTTTTATATAACACATTTTTTTCATTTTTGTATTTTCTTGTATTGTTTTTAATTCTCTTTTTCTTGTGTTTTTTTCTTTTTAACAGTCTTATTTTACATTACTGTACTAAATTATTTTCTTTTTTTATAAATCATGATAACTGGAGGTTTTCTATCTTATTCTGCTTTTTTCTAGGTTACTAACCATTTTGATTTTATCATTTTCTCATTGAACATATTCTTGTATTAATTTTAACCTATTTCTCACTACTTTTCCTTACGCGATAATTCTTTTTTTGTGACTTTCTAGTATTAACTTTTTACATTTCTTACTTATTTTACAATCTAATCTTATTGTTTTATCTGATCTATCTAACAACTTCAAAAGCACTTTGTCACCTACATTTAATTTAATGATTTTATGTGTTTTTTTTTAATGCCTCAGCTCTTCTCTTACCCTTTCGCTATTATTTTCTCTCGAGTCATTTCGATTGTTCTTTCATACCCCATTATATTGGTAGATGGAGGTATTTTTAACCAACTTTCCTATGCTCTTTTTGGTTTGATGTTTAATTTTAAATCAATAGGCGTTAGTTCAGTGGTCGCATGATGTATCTCATCCATACAGTTTTCAATTACTCTGATCCAACTCCACCATGTATTGTGTCGTTCTTTTATCAGTGTTCTAAAGAATCTGGATAACTCTCTATGTATTCGTTCGACTATGTTACTTTGAGGGTGTCTTATTGACGAGAATACCGCGGCATTCATCAATGATTGTGTCGACGATGCTTTCGGTTAGACAAAGCTTTTTCCCCTCCTTGCTTGTTAGGTAAATCAGTTTGTTGTAGATTATGATTTAACAATCATTTTCAATGGATTTTTCGAGTCATAGTGGAGGGGGTAAAAACAATGTTTAAATTGGAATTTTTGCATTTTGAAAAATTTATTCCCACTCTAAAATATTCCATATTAGATATCTAGTTGTCAGTATGTTGGAATTGTTGTTCACTGATTGTTTAAACAAATTATAAATATTATAAACAATATCATTGTTTAAATTATAACTTTTTCAATGATTAAAAAATCGCCTAGAGATATGGATGAGAGGCCTTCAACGATACTTTCAGTTTTTTTCTGTGACAATTTGTTCGTTCTGGCTATATGTCTGAATATAGAAATTTATTTGAAAAGGCTTTTTCGGCATTCAGTGAGAGTGGGGGGGGGGGGTATATAAACAATGTTTGATGGATAAAGTGTTAACTTTGTTTGTTTGGTTAAAGCTCAAAATAGTATTATTTTTACTTAATTTGCGTTATCAGTTTTTACTTAACATTGTTGTACATTAAATCGTGAAAAACGAAAAAAAATTTATAAACATTCTATTTGTTTAAATAACTATTTTTTTCGTTCATTAAAAAATCACCTAGGGGTATTTTATTGAAATATGCAGCAATGTGCTTGAAAATATTTTTCAGCTTTTACGTTTGTTTATATTGCGTTCCCATTTGTTTATAACAATAAAATTGTTTAAAAATCAATATTTTTGCATAATTCGAAAATCACCCAGAGGTATGGCTGAGCCGAATTCAGATATGTTTTTATTTTTTTGATTGGACAATTACTTTTGTTTAAATAAATTCCCCAATTTTCAAATCTATATTTATAGCTAAATTCAGGGTCGCCGAAATTAACGGTAACATTGTGATCGAGTAGACGTTGGACTATTAGTCCAAGATGATTCAGATGTTGTGAAGTGTCCTGTAACGTACATAGCATATCGTCAATGGATGTAATTACAAAATCTCCTATTCCCCTTAAAACTGAATCAAGAGCCCTAACTAGAGCCGCTGTGCCCATTTTTAGTCCAAATGGCGTTACATTAAATTCATTGCATTTTCCTTCATGTAGGAATGCCGTATACTTCATGGAATTAGGATGCAAATGCACCTGCCAAATACTACTTACAAGATCTAATGTCGACATGGCCTTTGTTCCGGCGCATCTCTGAAAATGAACTTCGGTATTCATTTAGCTTGCGCGCATCTAAACATATGCGGATTGATCCATCTTTTTTAGTTGTTATTACTAACGGATTAATATATGCACTATTGGACCTTTGAATAATCCCTAATTCCAATAGTTTGCGAATTTCCTCTTTCATTTTACTTCTCAGGAACATAGGCACCGGATATGTTCTCATTAAAAAGGCTCTTTTATCATCTATCCTTAGTTCATGTCTATATACTGAAACTTGACCTGGTTTTTTTGAAAATACTTTTTTATAACGCTCGATTAGCTTGTAAAAATGTTCCTTTTCATTAGTGTCCAATAGTGTGCACTGTGCTAATTTTTCATGTATCTCTTTATTGCTTAATTCAAATTGATTTTGAACATTATCATAATTATTCATATGGTTTAATTCTTTTACAACATTTGGATGTGCTTCTTCTATTGTTAAAAACTTTCCTAAACAATTTAAGTATTTTTCCTTTTGAGAATTTTCGGGATCAAATATTAGTCGTATATTTTTTGGATCTTCATCCATTAATTTCAGTTTTATTGTTTTCTCTTTATCTTTTAATTCAATAATGTTTTCTTGAAAGTCAATCTTACTTTTCAATCTTTTTAATATGTCAACCCTAATTATGCATTCTTTATTTAATTTAGGAACTATTGAAAATACGTAAGAACCATCCCAGTTGCCCATTTTAAAATTTGCATATACTTGTTCTTTCAATTTTACTGGTTTTGTACCTGTGGCACCTACTACACTCGTGCCCACTATTGGTAATAATTCGCACTTCCTAAATTTTCTAATATTATTTTGAAAAAAGTCTCAGAGATACATGTGACCTCACTCCCTGTATCTATTAACGCTTTTGTATTTATGTTTTGTATCTCTATTTGTAATATTGGACATTTATCAAAAAATTTTGTTATCTCATTATCTTGATTTCGTAATAGGTCTCCACGCATGTCTAACGGAAGAGGATTTTTGAAATTGATAGGCCCCGGATTTGCCTCTATCATTTTACATCCTACCAAATCGAGGCTCGAGCATTTCCCGATTCCTCGTAACTATTTAAACAATGTTCTTTTTCAACCTTATTTTCTATGCGGCATGTGCGCTTTATTTCTTAGTTATTTTGGGGTATTTCGCCCGTCCCATTTGTTTCCCGTACATGATTTTGATAATTTTGTGGATCGTTTTGCTCATTTCCAAAGCTTACATTTTGTGGCCCATTATTATCTCGTATATATACTCCGTTTTCTACACTTCCACTTAAAGGTTTCTGATTTCTATTATTCTGAGAGTTATTGCCATTTGTATAGTTAGAGCCATTGGACCATTGGCCATTTCTATTTTGATGATTACGAGGTTGATCAGCGAACGCATGGTAATTAGGTTTTTAATTGTCTATAGTTCTTCGTTGATGATTTTCACATTGATGATTTTCACCCGTGTTTTTTCGATTTTCAAAGCCCTGACTTCTATCATCATAACGTCCCCGGTTATTATAACTTGAACCTTGATTTTCATAGTGATCTAGACTATTGTAATCGCGATTTCTATCTAAATACTTATTTTTGTATCTCGGTTCATAATTTTCATAATTTATTTTTCGCTGATCATACTCAAAATTATTTTTATATGGATATTCACGTGAGTATCCCTGATTTTTATATCTATCATTTTCTCGAAAACTGTTTCTATTATCTCAACGATGATTTTGATATTCATAGTAACGATTATGGTTATAAACCGAGTTATCCCGTGGTGAATACTGGTCTCGACTATTCAAAAGTCCTGCTTGGTCCAATGATTCTAAAAACTCAATGAAATCATCGGAAGTTTTCATATTTCTAATTATAAATGCGCCCCTGACTTCCTCGTCGAAATCTCTCGCTAAGCTCTTTATTATTTCGCATTCAGAGGGTGGCGGAATTAAATCTCTCGCATTTTTTATCATTATAAGCGCATATTCTGATCTCGAAAGTTTTCCGGGTATATAATAGCCATATTACAAATCTTTTCCAATTTTGAACCTTATGTCATCGTTCGAGAATTTTTTTATAAATTTTTTTTAAGATATAAGATCATCGTTAAAATTATCACGGACTACAGTCCACCATTCTCTGGCCATGCCTTCCATGTAGGATTGGATAGTTTTTCATCCACGGAAACCTTACATTTGAAACTCCGATGTTTCTATCCACACGCGTTTTTAATGTACATTGTTGTTCTTCTATATCTTGTATTTGTTTTCTGTTTTGCATATTAGTGACTATTATATCAGCTTGGTCTTGATGCAAACTTAACCCTGAGCTTCGCATCGCTTATTTTACCAACGTTTCGTTTTTCTAATTTTTCAGTTAACGCGAGTGCAAATGAGTCTACTCTTTTACTTAATTCGGCATTGGCTACATTGCTTTTCATATAATTCTTCCTCATCGGAATCTACCTCTTTATTGCTAGCGTTTTGCGCAGGTAACATCGGTATTCTTTTCATTTGAATTAATTAAATTTTGAGATATGTTGTTAGTACTATAAGCAAGATTTTCTTTCGATCCACTGGTATTTTCCAAAATTCCTTGATTTCAATCAGGATCGCTAAAGGCTTTATGAATCTTCGGAATCCTTAAAATCGATATGTCTTAAAATCTTATTTTCGCCGTTGAATTGAAAAGTGAGTCTTAAATTTTATTTGAATTCGATCCGGCGATAGTATTTACATTCAGTGTTTATAATTTACTATACTCATTATAAGGTTAATTGATTTTCGCGCGTGTATTTATATCTTCAATTAGCCTTACTAATGTAATTGCTTTGACATAAGTTAATGTGTTTTCATCACTTGGCAATAATATCAGTTTAAAATTAAATTAATTTCTCATCATGAGTTTACGACCTATCTATATTCATATTAAATAGTCCTATAATACACCCGACGCGACGAGTTAAGCAATGTTTATATTTGAGGAATGTCTGCTTTCCAATTATCACATTTTAATTTTCACGATTTTATTTTTCGATGACTCGTAATTTCGTTCTCTTTGAAGAACTTCTGTGTCCCACCAGGGGTACCAGTTGTTACATTATTCTTATTACAGTCTGTCAAGTTAAAGCGTGGGTGGCTTTACTCGCAGTCGGTAAGGTGTATCGACATGATTTTGGTGTCAAAATATTAAGAAGAGCTCCCT
>NC_046659.1:47319261-47321555 GCF_010883055.1 Belonocnema kinseyi | reverse complement strand
GGGAGCTCTTCTTAATATTTTGACACCAAAATCATGTCGATACACCTTACCGACTGCGAGTAAAGCCACCCACGCTTTAACTTGACAGACTGTATATTTAATAGAGCAATTAAATGTGCCCTCTTATGACTCCTGGATTTAGAGACTGTTTAAATTTTTGCGCCCTGAATTTTACTTTTTAGACTTAAATAACATTGTTTCGAGTTTTTCGTTCATGAGATGAACTCATAAAAATTCTTATTGCTCGATTTTTAGTTGACCCCGGTCAAAAAATTGGCATCGAGTATGCACGGCGGTACCAATCCTGAAAGGACGATAAACCTGAAACATAATACTTTCTGATTAATAAACAAAAGAAAAAGAAACTCTGTCAATAACCTGCGGTTCCCAATTTCCGTTAAATTGCAACTCTGTTTTCTCTACCTTCAGCCCTTTAATATTGAAATAATTGTCAATTAGAAATTCCCTTGAGATATAATTGTCTTTAAATCCAGTATCCAGTTGATCCTCTATTAGCTCAGTTCTCATCTTATATAAAATTACTTTTACCAAATTTCATGAGATTTATTTCTTTTCACATCAACAGGAGATAAATGAGATCACAGAAGCGAGAACAAAATTATCTTATTATTTTCCTAATTACTTTTTTTTATTTTTTTATTTTAGACAACCGAGTAGTATTCTTATGTACCTAAAAACGACCTGCATGCTACATTATTTTCCCCTTTTTGAAGAACTGAGGAACATATTTTAAGCAGAATTTTAAAAGTGATACGTCCTTCTGTGCAAATTTTATTTGCAATACTTGCCCACAGCAGTCAGTTTCGCTTACATAACAAATATTAATTGTTGTGGAAATAGATCTGCGTTAGCGTTTAGTTGCCCCCCATTTTGTTCAGGCGATCAAAAAACTACCTTTTAAGATGCTTGAGCTTTGAGTTTAGAAAGTCACACGTCCATTTTGGGAATTTCTTCAATTCCTTATGATCGTGGCTTTCTATATCAAAACTAGTCGAAAAGTTCGATGGATGGTCACCTGCAAAATTTTGACTACTCTCTTAATCCTCTTCGTTTTGAGACCTTAATATACCAGCTACCGTACGGTGACGCACAGTAGGGTATTTTGGATTTGTTCGTGCAAATAATCGACCACTCGTCAATTTTCAACGAAATTGAAATTTTTTTAAATGCTCGTGAATAAATTTACTGTCCGAGAAATACGCCACTATTACGGTTTGAATCGTCAGTACGTCAAAAAAACGTCGACCAACGTCGACAGTCGTCGGCCGATTTGTAGACTATTCAGATGTCAGTAATATTTAGTAATTCGTACAAACAATGCTTCATGCTCATTGTTATTTATGTTTTCAACCATTACAAGTGCAAACCTTTCTATTCTTATTCTATTATTGTAATACAAGTTTTTAATAATAGTTAATAAACGTTCATAACGTTAATACTTTAATTTTCAAAGTATTCAACCGAGAACATTTATTCTGAAGAAATAAAAAAAAGAGTATTTTATAGAATTTTAAATCTTTTTTTCTTACAGTTATTATGTTTATTTTAATAAAATTATTATTTAAATAATTAAATACCGACCAACATTTTTTATCAATGTACTACGTATTGTTTTAAATTAAGGTTTCCGGACTCGTTAGATGAAAATGTTTGGGTGTGTGAATATCTGCTCTGACTAATCCATGGTTTCTACGAATTACCAAATATTACTGACATCTGAATAGCCTAAAATTCGGCCGACAACTCCCGACGTTGGTCGACGTTTTTTTGACGTACTGGCGATTCAAACGGTAATAGTGGCATCCTTGATTTCCCAAAAGAATGGGTCGCGCAAGTATGAGCGAGGAACTCTCCAGTATAATTTCTTAAATTCGAGATCCCTAGAGTTCAGTCAAGTGAGGAAGCACCTTCAAAGTTTGGAACTAATTATATATTATTTTCCTTCAGTAATTTAAATAAAAGCACTTGATTTAAATCGCTCCTCAGTTCATCCTCCTAAACTCTACTCTTTGGTAGCGTGGGGCTATTTTGCTTCTGAATGTAGTAACGAGTAGATTTTGAGGTCCTGGAGAGTCGAGAGCCAAACTGTAATATCCTACGAATGCTTACCACCGACTGCCTATCACCACCAGTGCTCACATTATGGAAAAAGTATACATTTCAACACTGATTCGCCGCTCGTCGGTGTGTAGAAGAAGAAGGCGATGTTGCGCGCGCAGGCTTCTCTCTCGCTCTCCCAGGAATAATTCGGGCCGAATCAGAGCTCTCAAAGT
>NC_046659.1:47308785-47319161 GCF_010883055.1 Belonocnema kinseyi | reverse complement strand
GACAAAACCTTGCACGTACTGTATCTATACTTAAGTGATCATTATACTTGAGTTTGAACGAAATCTGAGACAAAAAAAACCTTGGGCGCTGACGGGTTAACCCCAAGCGGAGGTGTAAAAACCGTGTCAAAAGCTGAATGGCACCTGGGTGAGGTGTCTAGAACGGTGACTCTGGGATACCGGACGACCTCTCAGAGTACGCAGCCTTATCCTTTTATGCGGGGCTCTACAAGGATGGACGAACCCCTTTCTCTAGCTTTTCGTGGGAACAACAATGACAACACCAAACATAGTTGTAGTAAGTGCGGTTCAAAACAACAGAACGCGCAGGGCTCCCGACAATGGGTCGGCCAACAATGCCGACCACTCTAGAGCTGGGGGAGCCAATAGAAATGGATTCAATGCGACGGATCGGCGGAATCTCGGGACCGTTAGGTGGAGGGAGCGATTGAATCACGACTGGCTAGAGTGCTACGATGCGAGTTTGGCCCCTGAACGGGGTTACATGGCATGGCTGCTTGCTCGGTGGTGCGAGAAACACCCGAAGCTATCGCACTATTTGCAGCAACGCCTGAGAAACCATGCTGAAATACTCCGTAAAAGGGGCTATGTAAGCGGAACGCCTACTCTACCACAGCTAGAACACGCCGGCAACAGAGAAAGAGAGGCGATCCTAAGAACAACCGCAGACAAGCATCCAATAGAGGAAGAGCGATGTTTTATGACCCGGAGAAACATCAACACCAAGGTTTTTCTCAAGTCTAAAGATTTGGCTGAAATGGATGACGAGCTTCGTGGACATTTTTCCGAAGAATCTGACCTCTAGGCTATCAATTATTGCGTGTATAATGCAGCGAGAGCTTTGGCCGATGCGAACCGTAAAACAAAACCAACGGTTGATCATAAGACCAAAAAACGAATGCTTCAACTTGCCATAAAGATAGGCTGGGCAAGACAGTACGCGCCCCGCATTTAGTGTGGGGTTGACAACATGATATCTAGCAGGAATTTTACCGCCAAGGTTCGAAACTTCGCGCTCGAACTCCGTACCCGTTATTACACACTTAACAAGTCAAAGCTGCTGACCATGAGGCAGCATACTGTTGAGAGAATACGGTTCTATCTGACGCTAAGAGAAGCCTAGAGCGGCGAGAGAGGTGGGTCAGAGAAAATCAACAGTTTCTCTCTGACCCATCTCGACTCTTTCAAGCCCCTTCAGTTACTGTAGACCATCCGCCTAAACCAGAGGAGGTCGAAGTATTTTTGAGAGAAGTCTACGAAGTGCAGCATAGACTGGACGAAGACTCAGAAAATATAAAAAGCTTCCAGGAGCTGTGTAATGTCCTCATAATACCTGATGAAGAATGCCCACCCATCAAAACCGACGAGGTGAGAAAAGTATTAAGGGGGATGAAGAACTATTCCGCACGGGGACCAGATTGTATCAAAACCTTCTGGTGGAAGTTTCCTTCAACCCATCAGCATCTGGGCCGTATTTTCCCCTCATATTTAAAGTCGGAAGAGCCAATTCCGGAGTGGTTGGTGGAAGAACGCACAACACCCCTGCCGAAAATAGGCCACTTAGCTGACCCGAAGAATTACAGGCCAATCACTTGTCTGGATACACTGTAGGATTGTTCGGGCAATGAAACCTATGTGGCAAGAAATGTATAAAATACGAGGCTTCAAGCAAGGCGTAGTGGGATGTCGGGAGAACCTGCTCATCGATGGATGTGTCTGCAAAGATGCAGCATTCTACCAGCGTGACCTATAAATGGCCTGGATTGATTATCGGAAAGCTTTCGATTCGAACTCCTATAGACCTATCATGTGTCTTTTGGAACGCTTAAAGGTTTATCCGCTAATCGTTAGGTGCATAGAGAGATTGATGTCGCTTTGGAAAACCAGACTTACTATCTTATCTGGAAAAATCGTGTGACAACTAACAAGGTCACCTTTCAGAGAGATGTCTTTCAGGGCCACACTATGAGCCCACTCCTCTTTTGTCTTACATTATTGCCACTATCTCTAGCACTTCGCCATTTAACGGGTACTTGTGCGGTAAACCTCCAGATCGAAAGTATAAGGTCACTTATGTATTTTACGTGGACGACCTTAAGATCTATGCTAAAAATAAATAGCAACTACATCTTGCTCTAGGTATTGTCGAACGAAATAATAAGGAAATTGGAATGGAATTCGGGATAGAAAAATGCGCCAAGGTTTATCTGAAGCGAGAAAAACTTAATGGCATCCCTGAAGATCCTGAACTCATTGATAGAAGCGCTATACGACACCTTTGCGCTGGAGAGACTTATACATATCTGGGCGTGCCACAGAGCCGCATTCAGGATGTGACATCTATAAAGGATACTCTCCGAAGCAGATACGAACGTCTCATCCCGCAGATTTGGTCTTCCAAACTGTCGGCGAGGAACAAAGTATCTGCAACGAACATGCTTGCCGTCCCGGTAGTACTCTATTCATTTGGAGTAGTTCCAGGGACAAAGAACGAGCTCAAATCTTAAGTCTTCTGTTCCGCGACTGTAAATCGCATGCCAGCAAGGTGATCGCAGAATATTGAGTCTTGAATGTCTTCACAACAGGATTATTCTGGGTGCAGTACACAGAGTTGCAAATGAAAGAGACCCTCTTCTTAAAATGGTCAGGAATCACGAAGAAGTGGGCAAAGGAGCATTTCTGTACAAAGCAGCGGAGGAAGCTGCTGAAACACTTGGAATTAACTTCAGTATTAGGCGTGAGAAAAATGCATCAAATCTGATCTATCTCGAGTACTCACTCCTGAAAGCCCGGATTAAGAAAGCACAAGAGAAAAACTTTCGTGAACAGCTCCTCGATAAGAGGATGCACGGTATCTTCCATAAAAATGTGGAAGATCAGTCAATGTCGTGTGAGCTAACGTTTGCTTTTCTTAAATTGCCCGGATTGAAGTCTGGTACGGAGAGTTTCATTTTGGTATGCCAAGACGGTGTCATTTCCACCTTAACATAAATTCGCCACGTTTTGAGCCAAGACATTCCCGATGAAAGCTGCAGGGCGTGCCATGCACACCCCGAACATTTAGCTCACATACTATCTAGTTGTCTAACTCATGCGGGAACGACCTACATCCAAAGGGACAATGCGGCACTAAAAGTGCTTTTTCACCATCTCTGTCACTCATACGGCATTAACCTTAATATCACTCCCCTAAACGCTCCTAGGGAAATCGAGCCAATTGTCGAGAATGGGAAGTGCCGCATATACTGGAATTTTATATTCTCGAAAATTGTTTCTGTTGCACACTCGAGGCCAGAAATGGTTCTTCTTGACTTCGAGAAGCGAACCATGTTCGTTATCGAATTTTCGGCACCAGCTAACAGAAACATCATAGCCAAGGAGAATGAAAAGAAAGAGAGGTCCTTATAAGGGAATTGCAACGATTGTACCCGGAATATTCTATTAAACTAATCGTCCTTATCATCGGCGCTCTTGGAGGTGCCAAGCTTTTATTCGTTAATAGCCTAAAAAGCATCCCTGCGTGTCAGCAATATTTCAAAACACTTGCGGAAAAATGCAGAAGGCGGTAGTTCTGGGATCGCTTTGTGTTATCAGGGTGCACGAAACTTTTGTCGGATTGTCGTATCGATTCCATTACAGACTGGTTGTGGCTGAAATTTTACCGCGATTTTGCTGGGAGCGGGTGCAATTTTTCGGATTAACACCCGCTCCCGGTGAAATCCTGCGGTTGTCTTTATAACAAATTTTTAATATATGATATATGATAGAACTGATATGGAAATAAAACCATCAGGGTACCATCCCCAACCCGCCCTAAAAAGCCTTTTAGCTCACTCCTGTGAGTCTGAGCGCCCGTGCAGAAGTGAGAGGTCCTTAGTCTCATGATGAGGATAACATTACATTTCGGGAGAGTGCCCCATGGAAATGTGGCCTAATCATTTTAACAATAATGTGAGCCAAATAATCGGCCCGGAAACTCTCCGTATTTTCGTGAGGCCTGTTCAAGACAACCCAGTTTTCAAAGCCCCACTAAGAACCCAGGAAACAAAAATCCATTCACTTGTATTTGAATGGGATTTGAAGTCTTCCGAATTGCGTATCTGTCACTGGAATTCCAGATAGCCGCCCATAGTTTTGAGTGAGTTTTGAATGAGAAATCAACTTTTTAAATCGACCACGTAATTTTTTTCTCGGACCCATTCAGTAGCGATTATGAATCCGCATTAACCGATAGAGGAACGATAATTCCGATAGAAAATTATTAATTTAAATTAAATAAATTTAATTTAAATAGTTTAAATTATTTATTAAAAAATAGTTTAATGGAAAACTGTAAAGAAAATCCTGGCATACAAATAGTCTATTTTTATTTAAAGACTATTTATTTTCAGGCATTTTAATTGAATTTGTTAAACGTATTTTTTTGTTGACATATTTGCATCAAACCACATCAGAATGTTAAAAATTTATTTATTTATTTCACATTCACCATATATGAATCTTAAATTTACAAAAACTAACACTCACGTTTTATCCAATCGAAATTACCTTTACCAAAAATGCGGGTATTGAAATTCTAAACATTTGGATGTTTGTGATGTAAATGGATATAAGCGAATTGCGGAGTTTTGTTTCTAAAACGTGGACTCCCTGCAGCCATTAGCATGTGCACTGAATAAGTTGAATGTCTTAGGTGCTTAATTCAGTGTAAATATTATAATTCCTGTACAGGATAATCTAACGAAAATACTATAAAAAGAGTATTACAACTAAATAATAATTGAATTTATGAAGGAATTCTCGATCAATCATAATATATTACAATATTATTTAATTTGAATTTCTGTAATTTTTCATTAATCAGCATTGTCCTATTCAAATTTATTAACTCATACTTCTCATTAGAAACAATTAATTCTTTTAAATTTTAATCGGCACAGTCCACTCAGTTGAATACAGCCTGAGGTAACCTACAATTGGCAGATTCACGCTTATTGAAAATTGCTGTGTGTGCATCGTATTTTTACCATTGGGTCTAATGTTTTAAGAACTCTATTTCATATTGAATCTCAACCCATTGATATGCACATTAATGAATCGTTGAATGCTCATAGGAATTATTTCAGTTTTGTTGGTCTTATTCAACTCTATTCACTCAGCATTTTGACGAATGTGGAATGGCAGATTTAAATCACCGCGCACAGGTGACCGATTAAAAATGTGGCCAACCGATTACATTTTTGATCTTTTATTCTGCAAATGACAGATACGCAATTTAAACCGATTCGCTTTTTATCGGTTCTTTTTTCCTGGGAAACAACACGAAAATACTACTTGCGAAGAAACTTACGCAAACGGAATAGAGTCCGCTACGTTCCGCCAAAGCATCCTGGTCTCCATCGAACGAGCTAAAGAATGACCAGAAAGGGTCATATAGTATGTCCCTAAGAAACGCGAAATCCGCTCGAGAATCGAGAAAGGTAACATTCCCTGCGGTTCTCTCTCCATAACTTACATAAAGGACAGAATACGTCAAGTGTTCCCACCTAAAATTAATTTTTTTTTAATCGGGTTGAAACTTGTCAGGAATATAGTCCTAGTTGACCGACATTAATCCACCAAACCAAAGGTTGATTGATCAACCGGTTGTCAATATACAGGGGCCTGAAGTTTTCACTTTTTTCGCGCGTTTCTTCACCTTGATGTCAGTGTATCTTCTTTTAGGGTGATCCGATCGAACTTTTATGATAGTGTTTTGGAAATCTTTTTTTATGTACTTTAAGACTATTATAACGATATATTTTCATTTTTTATTTTATGAAAATCGAAGTAGAAATTGATATTTTGCAAAAACTATATTTAACATTTGTTTTATATTTCAAAAATAGCTTTTTTATACTATTTGAAATCATTTAAATTAAAAAGTTGACCACAAATTTGTTCTTGGTCAAATTTATATTTTTACGCTCGAGGTTATCAAGTTAAAGTTCCGCAGTGCTCGGGCACGAATACTGAAAGTGTATTTGAAAGACTTTCGCATTACTGAATTCGAATAGTTTTTTCCGATTTGCACTGAGAACATTGAAATACGCAGTAGGCATGTAAGTCACAAAGTTAGCCACAAAGTTAGTTAGGTAAGAAGGAAAGAATTGAATTGAATAAATATGTGTAAACATATCATAGAATTTTAACCGCTTTTAATGCGTAATCAGTCGTATATTTGAAATATGCATTTTAATACCTTTTATCGGGAAAGCATTGTGTCTCATTTCAATTCTATTTAATGTGATAAAAATTTCAAGTAAAAAGTGTATGCATTTCAGTTATGATTTGGACGATTAAAATTGAAAAAAAACTGTTTAATACCATGAGGCAAACGTAAATATTGGAGACAATTTAATTCTCTCCAGCGAGTGAAGATTGGGAATAAAGGAATGCCATTGAATTGCATCGGCTGACCTCGAAAGTTGAAGTCAATTGAATGCTATCTGTCGCAGAGCAGTCAGATCGAGCCTGAAATTTACCCCCACCATACCTACCCTTTGGGAGCCGCAAAACAGAAGGTGCATGATTACCACTGTGACTTCGTGAGTAAGCAGAAAATGTACGATTCGACTTCGGTTCCCTGCTGTACGATGATTGCCGACCTGAAGGCTTCGGAAGACTTCGGTGGTCTTCTTTTTATATCTCGATCCCCATTTGAAAGAAATGGAAGAAATTAGCGAATTTAATGTTTTTCGTGATTCTTCATTTCATGCATGAGTCGATTATGAAACCTCATAATCATAACCTCATAATAGTATTATTACTATTGTACATATTATTAATGTTAATATTATAATTATTAAATATAACATTAATTTTAATTAATAGTTGACTAACTTTTAATAGAAATAGTTAAACTTTTAACTAAAACAATTAGTTTTCTGACAAAAATTTTGAATAAGAAAATGAATTTTCTTGTTAGTTAAAAGAAATTAATTTTTAGACCAAAACAAACAAACAAAAATCTGCAAAATATTGAAATTTTCAGAAAAGAAATTTTTCAACTACTTTGATAAATTGTCAACCAAAAAAAAACAACTAAATTTTTAACAAAGAAGTTCCACTTTCAACCAGAAAAATTGAAAAAAATCCTTTAAAATCACATACTAAATAATTGAAATCAATTGAAAATTCCTTAGGATCTAGTAAAATGTCCCAAGATATATCAAATCCTTTAAAATCTCATATTAAATTACTGTTATAAATTGAAAATTCCTTAAAACCTTTTAAAATACTCTCAAATATTTCGAAACCTTCAAAATGTTTTGGAAAATCTTGACATTTTTTAAAGATTTTTAAGCTAATTTGGAGTTTTTTTTTAAACAACCTTGATATAATTATTAAAATTCTTTGAAATTCCTTTAATTTTTTTAAAAATGAATTAAAAATTCAGTAAAATATTTTTAAGCATCCTCAAATATTCAAAATCCTTAAAAATCTGTTGAAATCTCTTGAATTTTTTACAGCTCTTGAAAATTCCTTAAAATTTTAAAAATACCCTAAAATATTTCAAATCCTTTAAAATCTCATATTAAATTACTGTGATCAATTAAAAATTCGTTGGAACATTTTTAAATACTCTCAAGTATTTTGAAACCTTCAAAATCTTTTCAAACACCTTCACACCTTTTAAAGATTTCTAAAGTCCTTTGGAATTTTTTTAAATAACTCTGCTAAAATTGTGAAAATTCTTTGAAATTCCTTGAAATTATAAAAATAAATTGAAAATTACTTGACATCTTTTAAAACATTCACAAATATAAAAAATCTTTTTAAATTTCTTGACATTTTTTTAAGCTTTTGAAAATTCCTTGAAATTTTGAAAATTCCCTGAAATGTTTCAAATTCTTCAAAATTCATATTAAATTACTGTAATCAATGAAAATTCCTTGGAATCTTTTTAAATACTTGAGACTATTTTGAAACCTTCAAAATCTTTTGAAATGTCTCTGACTTTTTTTTAGGATTTCTAAATTACTTTGGAATTTTAAAAAATAAGCCTTCTAAACATTTTTTAATTCTTTGAAATTCCTGTAAATAGTAAAAGTAAATTGAAAATTCTTAGACATCTTTTAAAACATCCTCAAATATTTAAAATCCTTACAAATCTTTTGAAATTTTGTTGCATTTTTTTCTTGTTTATAAGCTCATAATTTGTAAATATTGTAAATTTTTTTTCTGATCGTGGACAATGTCATCCCTAGAAATTTTTAACTGAACAAATATTATAAAAATTGGGTGTTTTATTATTTAGTTTAACAGACGTAAAATATTATTTTCCAATTCAAAATATGAGATAAATACTTTTTGGTTTTTTATCAATTATTTTTTTCATGAACTAAAGCGAATTGGGAAAAACATTACAAATTTGTTTTTTCAAAAACTTTTATCTCTCCAATTCTTTAGAGTAAGTTAGCCAAAACAACGTTAATTTTCAGAAAAACTGAAAAATGTATTTTACAAAAAAGGCCAACTTTCATTTTTCCCTTGAGATTGTTTAGATTAATAGTAATATGAAGGAGGTCCTGTTAATTCCATTCTCACTAAACTAAGTAGGAAAATTCAGAAATTTCAAATTTCTGACATTTTATAATTAGAATTTTGTAAAGCCCAAAGTTTTTAAAGCATGAAGTTTTATAGATTTCAATCTTCAATTTTAAAAAATTTCAAGATTTGTAAGGATTTTAAATATTTGGTTTTAAATTGATTACAGAAATTTAATATGAGATTTTAAAAGATTTGATATATCTCAGGATATTTTAAAACATTTAAAGTAATTTTTAAATGATTTTAATAATTTAGTATGAGATTTTAAAGGATTTAAAATATCAGAGAAGTTAAAAAAATAGCTAAAATTATTTGAAATTGCATTGAATTATTAAAATTATTTGTAAATTCCCTGCAATGTATTAAAATACGAGTTGAAAATTATTCTTATGGAATAGTTGAACATTTTTGAAAATAAAACTTCAAAAGCTTTGAATTTTTATTGATTCCATCTTCAAAACTCTAATCTACAAACATTTTAATATCTAACGTTTTGAAACTCTTCTTTTTTTTAAATTTTAATCTGCAGCTTTATAAATTTCAAAAGATTTGTAAGGATTTTAAATATTTGAGGATGTTTTAAAAGATGTCTAAGAATTTTCAATTTACTTTTACTATTTACAGGAATTTTAAAGAATTAAAAATGTTTAGAAGGCTTATTTTTAAAAATTCCAAAGTAATTTAGAAATCCTAAAAAAAAAGTCCGAGGCATTTCAAAAGATTTTGAAGGTTTCAAAATACTCTCAAGTATTTAAAAAGATTCCAAGGAATTTTCATTGATCACAGTAATTTAATATGATATTTTGAAGAATTTGAAATATTTCAGGGAATTTTCAAAATTTCAAGGAATTTTCAAAATCTTAAAAAAATTCAAGAGATTTCAACAGATTTTTAAGGATTTTGAATATTTGAGGATGTTTAAAAATATTTTACTGAATTTTTAATTCATTTTTAAAAATTAAAGGAATTTCAAAGAATTTTAATAATTATATCAAGGTTGTTTAAAAAAAACTCCAAATTACCTTAAAAATCTTTAAAGAATGTCAAGATTTTCCAAAACATTTTGAAGGTTTCGAAATATTTGAGAGTATTTTAAAAGGTTTTAAGGAATTTTCAATTTATAACAGTAATTTAATATGAGATTTTAAAGGATTTGATATATCTTAGGACATTTTACTAGATCCTAAGGAATTTTCAATTGATCTCAATTATTTAGTATGTGATTTTAAAGGATTTAAAATATTTTAAGGTATTTTTAAAATTTGCAAGGAATTTTCAATTAATTTCAATCATTTAAAGCACTTTCAAAGAATTCCAACTATTTTTTTCAATTTTTCTGGTTGAAAGTGGAACTGCTTTGTTAAAAATTTAGTTTTTTTTTAGTTGACAATTTATCAAATTAGTTGAAAAATTTCTTTTCTGAAAATTTCAATATTTTGCAGACTTTTTTTGTTTGTTTTGGTCTAAAAATTAATTTCTTTTAACTACAAGAAAATTCATTTTCTTATTCAAAAATTTTTTCAGAAAACTAATTGTTTTAGTTAAAAGTTTAACTGTTTCTATTAACAGTTAGTCAACTATTAATTAAAATTAATGTTATATTTAATAATTATAATATTAGCATTAATAATATGTACAATAGTAATAATACCAGGTGTATACATACCAGGTGTATACATATGAAACCGGTATTGCCATTTAGCGGCCAGTAGGCACACTTGTAGGCACTATCGGAACTTACCATTTGTGCTAATTGGCGTATT
>NC_046659.1:47299911-47308685 GCF_010883055.1 Belonocnema kinseyi | reverse complement strand
TATGAGGTTTCATAATCGACTCATGCATGAAATGAAGAATCACGAAAAACATTAAATTCGCTAATTTCTTCCATTTCTTTCAAATGGGGATCGAGATATAAATAGAAGACCACCGAAGTCTTCCGAAGCCTTCAGGTCGGCAATCATCGTACAGCAGGGAACCGAAGTCGAATCGTGCATTTTCAGCTTACTCACGAAGTGCCATTGGTAATCATGCACCTTCTGTTTTGCGGCTCCTAAACGGTAGGTATGTTGGGGGTAAATTTCAGGCTCGATCTGGCAGCTCTGATCTGTCGACTACAATTTTCGAGCAGATAAATGGTATTTAATTGCTTTCACAAAATTCGGTAACTGAAGTCAATTGAATTACTTTCGTAGAGTTATTATGTGCATAAAACCAATGATATTGAATCGTTTTAAAATGTGATGCCAATTTAATACGTTCTGATGAGTGAAACGACGGAAGTTACAACTCGAACTGTATATTCTATTTAAAAACCAAGTTTGTTGCAGATGTATTAAAATAATTCTTAGATATTAAAATAATAATAAAAATATAATAAAAATAAATAAATAAAATATTTATGTAAATTATGATGGCAAAATTAAGTAAATGAAATTAATCATAATAAAGAATTACACAGGCCGTCAAAGTTTCTACCCAAAGACCGGACCATGAGAACTCGAAGTATTTTCGAGTCCTGAAAACGAATCAGTTGTCTAAATTTTTCCTTTACGTCAGGTTTTTAAAATAGCCTAACCTAAAAGTGCAAAAGTGCCTATTTTTAGTCACATTTGGGGCAATATTTTTTTCTTCGAGATATCGCACATTAACCATTTCAGTTCCACAATGAAATACTAACAAAGAATGCATTGATAAACTGAAATGGTTATTGTGCAAAATCTCGGAGAAAAACATCAGTTCGTGATGATCAAAAATGGAAATGGAAGATAAAAAGGAGTTTTAAACGATAGGGGTTAGCAGTTTGTAGGAGAAAATTGCTGATCACGTTATATCGCCCCAAATGTGGCTAAAAAAGGCATTCTGCAACATTTAGGTTAGGATGTCATTTTTGTTGGCCTGTGTAAGACCTTCAATAGGTTTCTCTAAGCCTTTCTGTTAATAACTATATATAAAATTTTCCCTTGCATAATTATAAATAAGGAATTATGATATGAGTGAACGAAAAATGTTTTAATAAATTAATATTATTTTCTATATAAGAAAAATGACACTGTGTTATCCAATAAAAGTGAAATTTACAATTCATATTTAAATGTTATATATAATAGAATGTTTCAGATATTTTTATTTTATGAAAGTGATTTATTTATTTTTGCATAACTTTAAGTTATGCGAAGATATAACTTAAAAATTGACGGTGAAAAAGAAGTAAACGCATAATTAACTAAAGTAAAACAAAATTATTATAAATATCTGCCCGCTGGATGCGCAGGCACATTTTCATCTCGCGGTCCATGCTCGGTTTAGTTCCGTGCAATGCATGTACAGAAGCTGAAAAAATTACAAATATTATAAAACTGTGGAAATGTATGTTTTTAAAGAGATTATTACAATTGTTTTTATTTTATAGCAACGGAAAATTAATTTACTTACGGCTCTATAGACATAAAAGAACATTCTGGCCTTACAATACGTGGGTTCGATTATTAATATGTGTCTACACAATTCTGTAATAAATTACATAACCCGGTAATAAGCGTAGAATAGAGAAAATCTAATATTATCAGATTTCAGCGCAAAACTGAAGATGATTTTATTATTTTGAATGTGCTATTTTTCCATCTGTCTAAAATGCCACCATAAAAATAAGATACCTCCGAAACTTATTTACTTCTATTTCAATAGCGACCGCCACACGGTTTTCTATTCTTCCAAAGAGAACGTGTTTTCAATATATTTAATTCCTTCTAATTATACCGGTAATACATCTCACAGGGATATTTTTTATCCCTGTTATAAAAAGGCTTAACCCTGCGTGGACCACGTGATGCAGAGTGTAAACGTTGACCACGTAGGGTCCATGCAAACCCCACTCATTTTTACGCTGCAGGCGCTGTTGAATCGCATCTTTGCAGCTTCCAACAATTATAGAACAAATCTTCGGCTCTATCGATTGTAAGGCCACTTAATTTTAAGTCACAGTGCGTGAAATTATGGCTTCTTGCTTAGAACTTCCATGAGCAGAACTTTTTCAGTTATACCAGGATACGAATGAAGCTATAAACTGGCAAGTACCTACCTACAGAATACCAGAATGAAATACCAAATCTGGAAAAATATTTACTTCCGGAAAAGGGGCCAAGAAAGATCCAGTTAGTGAAAATGAATAAATAATTTTATTCTCTCTCTCTCACATGCACAACATTGCAATCGGTAAACATGAATCGAGAATTTAGTCTTGAGAAATCAACTTCGTAAGGCTACTTGCATTATAAAGAAAAAAAAATCAGCAACTTCCAATTATCGACGTCTCGAGCACTAATGAGTGGGAAGATACTAGAGGCCACAGCATATAGATGCAAGGAGGCGCTATTGTAGAAGCAAAATAGAGTGCCTGAGGTCCACGTAGACCTCACGTGGTCCACGTAGGGTTCATAATGAAAAATAGGTTAAATAAATGCTTTCGTTAAATTTCACTAAGTCGATTGAGAGGACTAGGATTTGCACTTTTTCTGTTCCCCTTGGGGGATTTTCAGACGGAGGAAAAATCGCGTATTCATAGGAATACAAATTCTTAATTTTTCTGAATTCAATGCTTATTACCGGGAAACGTAAAAATTTTAATTTTTAATTAGTCAATATCATTTTGATCATGATAAACATTTATCACGATTAAAAAGAAAGTTTTCAAGATTTCAAAATATATCAAAAAAGAATCTGCAAGATTTTTAATTAATCAATTAAGTAATAAGTTAATTTTTGTAGGACTTTACAAATGTAGAGAAACTGAAACTTTTCAAAAACAAAATAAATAAAAAAGTTTCAGAGGTTTTGGGAAGATTTGAATATAATTTAAATCTTGAGAAGGTTTTTAAAGAGTTCGAAAAAAAATTGGAAGCTTTTTAAGAATTTTAAAAGATTCCAAAAGAAAAAAAAATAACATGTGATTTTTATTTTGAAAAAGGAATTTTATAAGAAAATTTAAAAAGAAATGATAAAATACACGATTTCAATCAATTGTAGATTTTTCAAAATCTTGAAAAAGAAACTTTTTAAGAACTTGGAAGATTTCAGGAGAATCAACACAATTTCACTAGATTCTTGGGAAAATTTAAACTGATTTTTTAGTTTGAAAAATTAATTTCAAGAGAATATTTCAAAAGATTTAATAAATTTTCAAAAAACAATTGGTAAGATTTTAGAACAATTTGGGTAATTTTGAAGAATTTCATAAAAATGTTAGAAAAAATTCTAAGTCAGTTTCAAAGATATTTAGGAAATCTAGAAGTTTAAGAATCCTTAAAAATATTTTAAAACTTTAAAAGATTTTCAAAAAATTAGGAAATACTTTTTTCGAAACTTCTAAAAGGCATCTGAATTAAAAAGTTCAAATATCTTTTTAAAATTTCTCAAGAATCTTAGAAAAATTATATTTATATAAATTAGAAGCCAAACTAATAATACTTATTACTTTGGTCTCACATTTAAAAATCCAATTAGAATCTAACTTTAGCTCGAATTTAAATGATCAGAAAATTTTCAAAAGTAAATGATCATTCGAAATTTTGATTTTTTATTAAAAGTTATTTCTCAAATAAAAAAAATACATGCGCATAGTGCGTGACTACGATTTAAATACTTCTCCAGAGCATCTAGTGACTACTATCGGCGAGAAAACTATAGGCCTTTGAAGCTTAACAACTCAGTCAAAAAAATGCTATCGCAACCAAAAAACAGTCATATAAAAGCTGGAAGTGTTCTACGTAAATGAGCTTGAAGACGTTTATGTAAAAAAATTGGTGTGCTTAGTCAAGTTTAGAGCATTATTTCTTATACAAGGGGCAATGGGAAAAATTTGAAGAAATTCGTGGGTATGAGAAAACCTGTTGTGAATCAGTTGCAGTTGAGAAATTAAAAAAAAATAAAAATTGTTGCTTAAAAGTACAAAAATGTGCAACTATATTATCTTCAGTTCTAATACAGATATTAAAGCGATTCAAACTGCAAATTGTAATGGATAGGCTCTGTATTTATTTTCAATTACCTGGGAGTATGTGTTAGTCTTCTTTTTTGTGAAAATCACGATATTTTTAGACATTTTTTTTGTTGAAAAACTGGTTCTGAATGCTTGGAAGGCACCTGGCCACGAGCCGAAGAAAGGGACCAGCGGTCGGCAGTAAGAAAAAACGCCCCCCCCCCCTGATTTCTGTCACTTGTTTTCCAACAAAAAAAATGTCTAAAAATATCGCGATTTTCACAAAAAATAAGACTAACACAGCCTTACGGGTGATTCAAAATAAATACAGAGCCTATCCATTATAGTTTGCAGTTTGAATCGCTTCAATTTCTGTATTAGAACTGAAGATAATATAGTTGCACATTTTTGTACTTTTAAGCAACAATTTTTACCATTTTTTTAATTTCTCAACTGCAACTGATTTACAACAGTTTTCCTCATACTCATGAATTTTTTCAAATTTTTTCCATCGCCCCTTGTATAAGAAATAATGCTCTAAACTTGACTGTTCTTAAATGTACCCGAAAGACCTCACTTTTTCTTTACATTTTTCAGTCTGCTAAGCACAAAATTTTGTTTACATAAACGTCTTCAAGCTCATGAACATAGAACACTTTCAGCTTTTAAATGTCTGTTTTTTTGTTGCGCAAGAATTTTTTTTGACTGAATTGTTAAGCTTCAAAGGCAGATGCCTATACTTTTCTCGCCGATAGTAGTAAGGTTTTCAGGCACATCAACATAACTATAGTATCTTTACTATTCATGTTTTTCACTAAGGATTAACTCATATGATGGCTGTCAAATTAACCGTGAAAAAGGGTGTAGCATGTTATTTTAGAAATTAATTAAAGGCGAAATATTTAAGTCTATTTATATTAACTAGTACTAATTTTTATTTTTATTTAATTGCTCGAATTATCAGGAAGGTAATAGAGTGATAATTAATTGGCCATTTCTGTCACTCATATATGGAAGTTTCGTCACATTTTATAAAAAAATGAATTACAAAACTGCGTCATCGCTTTTCTGTGGATATAAAAAAGGCATTGCTAAAAATGTGCCATGCGCTGGGCCCTCCTTACATTATATGTTAAGCATGTACATACTCCACTATTGTTATTTGCGAATTATAAAACATGTTTCTGCAAACGCATTCCTTTTCTTATTTGAACAAACTTAATTATCTACTACTATAAAAGACTTGAAACGAGAGATATTTTTACGATATTATCTACAATATATATGTAAAAGAATTAATGTATTCGATAGATATGTCTCTGAAATAAATACTTTTCAATAACGCAGTTTTTATCATTTTCTTATGAGACATATTTATAGAATAATGCAGAGGAATCTTCAAATTCACATTTTTATAGGTTAGAAAAAATTATAACAAACTAATTCCGTTTTATTGAGCGAGCTACATATTTAGCATACGAAACAATTCTAATCAATTCCGTTTCGTTTAGTCCTTTCTTTGACTACACTTTAATCGGATTCGAATTGTTTCGTTGTCGCTGCGCTCATTCCAATCGCTCTCGTATCATTTTTCGATGCTATTAAGGGCATGCTCTTTGGTGACCACGTGACCAAAATAGTCCCTGGTTATGAGCATTTTTTTAGTGTTCACTGTGTCCACACGGATTGAGATATCGTGTTTATAAAATTTGACAGATTAAATAAAAGGCACTAATAAACGTTTGTATACATCAATATGTTTATAATTTTAAAGAAAGTTTATTTATAAATTGATTTGCGCTTTGCAAATAATTTTTTGTTTGATGCATTTCAGATTTTTTGATTCGCGTACATTGAGCACTGACACCAATTTTGAACTAAATCGTCTAAACCTTAACAAAATTAATATAAGCAGCAAAATTTGCCAATTTGTTGCAAATCAACAAATAAGTATCTCCACACATGTAACGTATCATTATTTTTGGAGCATTTTTAGCGATTTCTAGCGGAGAAAAAAAGAAAATTTAAACGTCGATAAAGTCAAAATCACGTGACTCAGTTCGTTCATGAAATTTGTGTGTAAAGAATGGAATGATTTTCATTTTTTTGGTCCTCACTACGTCCACACGGATTGAGATATCGTGTTCAGGATATAGGAAGTTATACAAAAAGCACTAAGGAACGTTTGTATATATCAAAATGTTTATAATTAAGAAGAAATTTTCCTAATAAAATAATATAGGAATAGAAAATAAACTTTTAACCTCGATAAAGTAGATGGCTCGGTTTAAAAAAATCGAGGAATATCTTAGAATGTGATATTCGAAAACCCGTCCAAGTCCCACCGGCGGGACGCAGAGTCCCGCCGGCGGGTTCACTGTCAACAATAGTTATCAGCTTATCGATTCAACGTCAAAAATTAGACGTCAATAATTATCGAAGTTGGTTGGAGAACTCCGAAGAGTCAATTTTAGCACATTGCTGGTGTTGCTATGGTTCCAATTTGAAATTTATCTTTTATTTTTAGGATAAAAAAAAATAAAAATCATTCTACTCAAAAATTTCATGAACGAACTTCGACTTTATCGACATACAAAGTTTCTATTTTTCTCCGCTAGAAATCGCTAAATAAGTTTTTTGTATGTATCGTCAGTTAGAAGGTCCATGATTTTGTTGTTATAGTCTTCTTTATTTATTATTACCAGTCCCAACGGTGGGGCACTCTGGCCAACCACAGGCATCGTAGAAAGTATACCTAAGAACATCATGACCTGATACCGCAGTTTCAGGTCAGCCCTGAAGATGTGAACTGCAATGTTCACGAAACGTCGGCAAACAATTCGTAGTTTTTTACACGAGTGAAACCCGAAATATCTTTTTTTATCAAAATGAATCATCGTGAAAGCATGAAATCTATTATCAAGGAACTCTACGGGGAGAGTATTCTTACTAAAACCAACACCTTTATTAAGCTCAGGATTTCTCAAGGTAAGCTACTAACATCCTTAGCTTTTTTGACACGGTGCAGAGACAACAAAATAGTCCCAAAATTCTTACAACTGAAAAGTAATTTGGGAACATCTAAATCCAAATCGATTCTGCATAATACAAGTTTGCTTCTTGTTAAAGAAAGAATACAGCATACCAAACTTCTTTTGCACACTACCTCTAAAAAACTATTAAAACTTCACCTTTTCCTATCAAATACCCTCAGATTTGATATTTGGTCCACATTGGACCGCATATCATTTGACCAATCCCAATGGATTAAAGAGCTTTCCACCCAAAAACAAAAAACAAAAATTGACAAATTACTTCCAGTAAAGCAAACAAAACTAACAAATACAGTAAACAACATATCTGACCACCCTGTCAACAATGAATTGATTTCAGCCTTATCTAAAGGACATAATTTTGCTGTAGCTCCATCGAAAATCCCAAAAGAAGAAATAATCAGCAATTCAGAATCCACAATATATACCCTTTTACCCGAAAAAGCAAATGACATACGACGCAGGACGGCCAACATTTTACGCCAAGCTCAAGTTCCAACCTCAAACTTAACAAAACAGGAAAAAGCCGCAATTAAAGAACTCAATCAAAATAAAGATATTATAATATTACCCGCAGACAAAGGCAACACAACAGTAATAATGAATAAAGAAGATTATAACAACAAAATCATGGACCTTCTAACTGACGATACATACAAAAAACTTAAGAAGGACCCCACAAAAACAATAGTCAGTAAAGCAAAGACTCTTCTCAAAGACTCTAAACTTGACAGCCAAACAATATCTAACTTAATACCTACTAATCCCATCTCTCCAAAACTTTACGGCCTCCCAAAAATACACACAGAAAACATTCCACTCAGACCGATCGTCAGCGCAATAAACTCACCAACTTACAACCTAGCACGTTTCCTCGCTGCAAAAATAAATCCTTTTACAGGAAACCCCATCACTCACGTCCAAAACTCATTTGATTTTATTAAAAAGATACAACAGATTCACATTCAACCCCAAGACATCATAGTGAGTTTCGACATAGTATCTCTTTTTACGAAAGTACCAATTTCGGACACAATTAATATTATTAAATCTTTCACAAACTTCCCTTCCGAGCTTGTACCTTTGATAGAACAATGTCTCCATAATACTTACTTCTCGTTCAATAACCAATTCTACGAACAAACCTCAGGGGCAGCAATGGGATCCCCAATCTCACCTGTAATAGCCAATGTGTTTATGGAACATCTAGAAACTAAAATCTTTAACCAAGCCAAACTTAAACCAGAATTCTGGTTCCGTTACGTTGATGACACATTTGTCATCTGGCGACATCTCAAAAACAATCGGTCATCAACTCCCTTGTATACAGAGCTGTCTCCATAACAGACAAAGATAACTTACAAAAGGAGTTACAAAACATTAAACAAATCCTAACACAGAACGATTGCACAAACAAACAAATTGATAAAGCAATAAGAAAACGCACTCAAAAAAGCAGGTCAACACAACCTACGAAAGAAAGAGAGAGAAAAATAACCACCACTCTACCCTACATCCAAGGTGTCACAGAACAAATAGGAAGAATTCTCAACAAACACAA
>NC_046659.1:47267919-47299811 GCF_010883055.1 Belonocnema kinseyi | reverse complement strand
GTAAAGTCAGGCTAAAACATTTCACGCAATCAGCACTAGCTGAACATTATATCGAAACAGGACATAACATTTTATTTGATGAAACAACAGTCATTGCAAAAATACACAACGAATTTCCAAGAAAACATAGAGAAGCAATCGAAATCTTAAAACACCCTAATATCATCAATAGGGACAATGGATATAATACCATCGTAGAAAGTATACCTAAGAACATCATGACCTGATACCTCAGTTTCAGGTCAGCCCTGAAGATGTGAACTGCAATGTTCACGAAACGTCGGCAAACAATTCGTAGTTTTTTACACGAGTGAAACCCGAAATATCTCTTTTTATCAAAATAAATCATCGTCAAAGCATAAAATCTATTACCAGATCATTATTCGTTGATTTGCAACGCATGTGCAAATTTGATAGCTTTTATTAATTTTTTGCGAAGGTTTAGACTATTTATTCTAAAATTGGTGTCAGTGCTCAATATTAGCGAATAAAAAAATCTGAAATGCATCAAACCAAAAATGATCTGCAAAGTGCTACCATTGTCGGGAGCCTTGCGCGTTCTGTTGTTTTCAACCGCACTTACTACAACTATGTTTGGTGTTGTCATTGTTGTTCCCATGAGAAGCCAGGGAAAAGGGTTCGTCCATCCTTGTAGAGCCTCGCATGCAAGGATAAGGCTACGTACTCTGAGAGGTCACTCGGTATCCCAGAGTCACCGTTCTAGGCACCTCACCCAGGTGCCATTCAGCTTTCGGCACGGTTTTCACACCTCCGCTTGGGGGTTAATTCCTTCGGGACCACCCCTAGACAATTGTCCGCGACTGCCTATTTATTTTTGTAACCATATTCAGCAGAAACCCTTGTTGCAGGGACCCTCTATCCGCAACCCGAGGACGCGTTCGGTGGCTTTGGCATAGTCCCTTCGGTTTGATTCTAGAGGAATCAAACCCGAATCGAATGGTGGAGGAGCTGGGAGGAGCCCGCCAATTCAGTAAGTATCTCTTGTGACGTAACCCAGGGAGCAGGAATTGTCGTTGAACCCTAACAAAGGAGAGCTACCGTGCGAAGTAGATATCCGGAATTTACTGCGGAGCCAACCCTGAACAGAAATAATTTTCTGTTGACAGATAAAATATTCTAACAAATTCTATGACCCCTTTTTGTCGAGCACCTCTCCTGAACCACGGTACAATTAAAAGGTTCTTTCCTATATTTTTGGGATTCTGTCCTGACCGGTCGAGAAGATAAAGTGGCGTTAATATTTTTGTCACGTTACAATAGGCTAAAAAAATGTTGACAATCCAATTTCGGTTCAGTCGGCGAGATACATACGAGTATTTTGTACATAAAACAATTCTGATCAATTCCGTTTCGTTTAGTCCCTTCTTTGACTACACATTAATCGCATTCGAATCGTTTCGCTGGGGCTGTACTCATTCCAATCGCTCTCGTTATCACGTTTCGACGTTCCTAAACACTGAAATGATATATTCAAATATACGATAGAAAACCAATGGAAACGTTTCCATAGTAATCAATTCGAACCTTTTTACCGGCTATTCTATATGGACGTCTTTAGGATGTTCCGGTGCGCACTAGACTTGACTCAGCTTCGTCTTTTTGACCCCCCTCCCCCCTCGCGAGCAGCCGTGGAATTTTGACAACTACCCCCCCCCCCCCGATACTTTGTCCATGTGGACGTATTTTATGAAAATATATATATTATTAGTCTTCAAAATGTCCGGGAGCTCGCGACAATTCCATGGACGTCATTTGAGTACTCAGTAAAATTTCAGATACTTTTGTTTTCAAATGTCAATAGTTCGAAACTCGTTGACTGTCTAACAGCTGTTTGTGCATTTCGCAACAATTTATCGTTAAACTGGTCGGAAATTCGAGTGAAAAAACGTCATTTTAGTACTCTTCAGATCCACGTGGAATGATTGTTTGGATGCTAAAAACTAACAATAAGTTTGACTGGCAGCTCCTTTGTGGTTTTAGGTATATTACTTAGAACTCTTGCTATCCCAGCTAGAAAGTATCGATGGATTTCGTCTTCCTAAATAGTTAGCTGTATTGAGTAGATTTTCTTGGATTCAAAATATAGATGCAGTATCTAGAAAATTTAGCTGTAATGTATATGTTTCTATTGCTAAGCAAGTATAGGTGTTACAACTAACCAGGTTCAGCTAGATATTCTAGGTGAAAAATATAGCTAAACTTGACAGCCTATCTAGCTGCATTTTCTGGCTTAAGTGCCTATAATTTTTTCTAGCTAATAGGCCGATATATCTTTAGGTATAATGACACAAAAATATATGAACCATATATATATACACTTAAATCTTTATTATATATTAGGTACATACATGACTTAGTTATTAAAAATCTGAAATTGAGAACAGTTATAATCAATACATACCAGTATCTACTCTAGGGTGCATCGAAAAAAAGTTGTAAACGAAGATTTTTTGAGGTGATACGCGCATTGATAAAAGAATACTCACTTTCTCTTGAGAAGTTCAATATAATTCTAGAGGTTACAGCTAATCAAAAAATCTCTTATTTCCATAATCGGTTCCATCATTGTCGTTGCATTACTGTGTATATTATTCATTTTTTAACTCTCACAAGCCACACGACACGTGGTACGAGCTTCTTGTATTTACGGAAAAGTCGGGTGTTAGTGTTGCGCGAACTAATGGAAGGCCGTACATTTTTTAAATCCATTTAAATTTATAGGCCTAAAACTGATGCAACAATTATTTTAAGTTAGAATTTTTAGCTGTACGAGCAAACTCATTATAGGAAATATGCTGTTTGGTCATGACTGCTAGAATGTTTAGCAAATAATGATAGAATTATCTCCAACATTTTCTGTTTGCAGGAGACAGACGGTTTATATATCTTAGCTATCTAGTTTGAAGTTTTACCTAAACTTTATTGCACATTGAGCTATATCTCCCCAGCAATATATTTCTAGCTACAACAGCTATACCATTTTTTTCAGTGTAACATACTGTGAAACATGTCAAAAATTCGAGTGAAAAAACCTAATTTTACTACTCTTGAAACCCATTGGGGATGATTTTTTAGGTACAAACAACTACCAAGAAGTTTCACTGGCAGCTCCTGAGTGGTGCCAAAGTTGACAGAGAGGCTGTCAAACATGCAAAAAATTTAAGTCAAGAAACGTGATTTTAGTACTCTTGAAACCCATTTTTGCGAGCTGTGAATGTACGTTACAAATGAGATTTTCGTAGTTTTCTTTTTTATATACATATTCGTTTTATAAAAACCAACCATCCTCGATGGGTTTGAAGAGTACTAAAATGACGTTTTTTCACTCGAATTTTTGACATGTTTGACAATTTCTCAGTTAACTTTGGCTTAAACATGATTTTACTTTCAAAGAAAAAGTTGTGAAAATATGGAAATAAAAATAAGAATAAAAATTATATTTTGCGCTGGCACAATACAAAAGTTGAAGTATACCTAGAGTATACATTGTCTTCTTTCAGTATATTTTCCACAGATTTAGGGAAATGTGTGTCCACGTGGATTCTAGCTCGACTCCCCCCGGCCCCCCTCGTGGACAAACATGGAATTTTGCCATACCCCCCCCCCCCCCTAAAGTGCCCACGTGGTATATGTATGGCCCCTATCAGGGCTGTCATAAACACCTCAAACCAAGCTCAACCTGAGGTATGAATGAAGGAGCGTTATATTGGAATTTTGAATAGTGATGAGCAAGAAAACTGCGTATTTAATGTTTAAAATTAGAAATTCTGTCAAAAGCTCTAAAAATACAAACACGACTTATGTGATATCTATTTGTTTAGTTTGTAGAGTTCCAAAGTTCCCCTAGGCTGTCCACTATATGGAATGGCTAAACAGAGATTTTACATTTGACATGCATTTAAAAAGCGTTTAACTAAATAAAAAAAATTGTACTTTTGTATTTCAGAAAATCCAAATATAATTGACCTTCACGGATAATGCTTCCTAAATAAAATTTATCAGTAGTAAAGGGTGTCATCTGAAAATATGTATTTACTTTTGATATTATCGTTTGCAGAAGCTACTGCCGAGCTATAAAAAGAACTATCAAAACTTAATATCACCTAAGAGAATAAAATCTCAGCTTTTTAAATAATAGTACACGTACCATGAATATAATCGATGATACATTTATTTTATTTGGCTGTAGTTGACCTTTCTATATAGTGAAGTATTATAAATACTTATTCTTTCATACATTATCCTAGATGTGCATTACTTTCAATGATAGAAACAAATTAGAATGTATTCTATATTTATTCAACAGTGATTGAACTAATCTCAGTTGAACTGAAATGGAATAACTACTGAATATTTCTTGATTCTTTTACAATTCCTTTTTAAGTCCCGGTGAAACGACTGAGTATTTGAAATCTCTTCAAAGATTCAATGGTACACAAAATATCTTAGCCTGCATTATCACATCCATTACAAGATACATGTGAGGATCAGCGCATTGACACGTTAACTACATTTTGATATCAGTGTGAAATTTTAATAAAAGTTTTAAACTACCAGGAAATCAGAGGCATATAACTTAAAAAATATTCCTTAGAAAAATTGGTATATTATTTTTAGAAAAAGAATTTAGATACATCTTGATATAAATTAATTATTAATGCTTTAAAAACTGAAATAATTACCTAGATGTTCTAGGTGGTTTAGCTCTTCATTAAAATTTGTTCACGTGTCTTCATTTCTATCCGAAATGTCTATAATAAATACTACTCTTGAGCTTAGTTTCGTTGTTCCAATTGTTATTTTCAATCGGGAAATTTCGTAAAAATCACAAGTTATAAAGATACAATTCTTCATCTATCTTCTCCTTATTGAATTCAGTAAAGTTGTGGCTATAATTTCGTAGGAATCCTGTGCGAAATTGAGTTATCCGTTGCAGCTGGAAATGGAAAAGACGTTATCAAGTGCAAATATTAAAATAAAAAACACTTTATTAACGACTTTCGGGCCCATTTCGCTGCTGCTTTCGAATTCATAGGTTGAAATTGAGTGGCATGAGTGGTACGTATTTATCGCTGGGGCGAAATTTGTACTGCGAACATAGTCGATCGGACTCCGATTCTCGGTACCCATTTCTGAAAATCAAGAAAAAGTTTAAAAAAATTATGGGAACTTGTTTTTTTCAAATAAGTAATATAATAACAAGATAGAAGCATACAGGGCAGTGAAAGATACATCTTCAAGCAAGCGCAGAACCAGAAGGGGGCCCGCCCCCGCCCCTAAGCCCAGACTTGAATCATTTAAATAAGATAATTGAAATTTACTACTGGAAATCGAATTTCCTCCTTTAATACGGTTCTAGAGAAATCATCAATTCTCAGATTCTACTTGACAAATTTAGCGCATACATTTTATATCAGCTAGTTACGTACAGATCCTCTAGTAATGATAGATAGATATATAGATAGATAGATAAATAGATAGAGAGATGGATGGATGGATGGATGGATGGATGGATGGATGGATGGATGGATGGATGGATAGATGGATAGATAGATACACGTTTATTTTTCGCCCTGCTGGCCTTAAAAACTTGACTTGCTTATACTTCCATTTTTTACCAAATTTTTTTACAACTACCTCTTGAAAATTAACATTCATTCACACCTTATTTCTAATTCGCTCGCTTTTATAGCCTAGCCTTTCTCGCTTCGCCTCGTCTCGCCTCGAACGCACGTTGCTATTTTCTCGCTATGCCTCGAATTTCCAGCCTCTGCCTCCGGGGCTAACATCTAATACTTTTCTACAATTTACAATATTTACAATTTTTACACTTATTTCCTCTCCAATTCTTTCCACCTCTTCACATTTCTCCAACCAGTGCTCAACTTTTGCATCCCCCTTCCCGCACAATTGACACATTCTCTTCACTCTAGAAAGCCAGAACCTATTAAAATCCTCCATGCAACCGCATCTCCTTTTCGCTATAAGTTCCTGACTCCCTTGCCCTTTCTCACACAAATAATGCGCTCTCTCTCTTGGAATAATCCACACATAGAGCCAACTCATATACCTTCCTTCCTCGTGCATCCTTCTTACTTCATCCATCTGCAATTCATTCGTTTCAGAATAACTTTCCCTTTTCCACCTCCATCTTCGCACCCCTACGTCTGTTCTTCTTCTCCCACTTACACTCCCTAACCAGCTTTCTTCCCCCCTCTTCTAAAAATTTCCCCACATATTTACACGCTTGTCTTCCCGTTATATTCCTTAAACTCGTTCTTCCTGTCTCCTTCCTGAAAATCTAGTTCGGCGTATTTCTTGCCAAGTCCAGTATTCACTTTAAATACCTCTACTGTATCCTATTTACCTCTTTACTTACCTTCCACCCCCACACCTCCACTCTGTCAAATAAAACACTCATCACTTGCGAATCAAACAATTTTCTTCTCCTTTCAAAATTCGCTGCGAACTGCATTTTTTCCAGTCCCTTCAACTGCCTAATCACCACATTTGCTTTTCACACCCTCTCTTTTATATGTCCATTCACTCCTTCATTTCTTTGAAACAGGAAGCCCTGGTACATAAACTCTTTCACTTTCTGCACCGCTTTTTCTTCCACTGTCACTCCCCTCCCTTATCTCTCCCACCTCCTTTCCTGAACACCATGACCTTCGACATATCTGCATTTAACTCTAACCTATTTTTGTCCCAGTATCTTCTCAACCTTTTCATCATCGCCTTTAAAGCCTCTTCGCTCTTTGCTAGAAGCACTGTGTCATCTGCATATGCGAGTAACCATATCCTGACTCCTCCCACATTGCCTCCTTCTACCACTCTGGCCGCTAGCTTGCTTTCCATATCCGTAATTAAAATTGCAAAAAGCGTTGGGCTAAGCGCGCACCCTTGCCTCAACCCCCTATCCATCCAGAAACACTCAGAGATTCCCTCCCCTCCTCTCACCCTATCTTTCGTCTTCTTAGATACCTCCTTTACCCTCTCGAGCAGGCTTCTCTCCACTCCCTCTCTTCCATTGCCTCCCACAATCTCCCCCTATCAATCGAAGGGAACGCGCTTTTTAGACTGACAAAAAACGCGTACACCATCGTGTAAATTTGTACGCCGTATTCATTAGCGTAATTCCTCTATAATTTTCCTGCTTCTCCCTATCACCTTTTTCATACAGTGGTACGATGAACCCCTTCCTTCACCCTTTTGAGAATCTCACCCCCTCAATACTTTTTTTGCTACCACCTTCAGCCTCTCCCTTAAATCTTGTGTGCTTCATCTCTCTTCCGTGTATCTGATCCTTGAAATGAAACTTAAAAAAATGTCATCCATTTGTCGCTCCCTATCTTCTCACTTATTCCGGCTGTACGTTTCCGAAACCTATTAATTATCTTCTACACTAACGATATTAAATCAGACTAAGTTTCTCATCGAATTCTCATCGAATTTGCATCTCGATAACAACTTTGAGGTGATCTTGCAGGTGAATCAATTTGTAGGAGGCCGAAAAAGTGGATATTACGTACCTCCTCACGGTGTTCTTTGGATCATTTAAAGAATTTTTGACTAAGAAACAATAACTTTAAAATGAATTTGGAGCCTCCCAATTTTTGAAGGTTGGTTTTTTTCCAAAAAGTGACTCAGATGTTGTATGAAAAAGTTAAAAACACATTTTTTCTCTAGCAAAATGTGTATCCGGGGGGTTTTCGGGACAAGGAATCCATGTTTTGACATTCATTTTTATTTTTGAGTGGCGCCAGAGGGCGCTTTCGTACATTTCTTGGATTGTATCGCCTTTTTAATGGTGAAAATTGACGATATTGTTGAAAAAATCGACGAATATTTGACTTTCTCATAATGCAATCACAAATTTTGTATAACCCAAAATGATCAGCGTTGAAAATGAGGGTGGGGGGTACCCATGCACAACCTATATCGATTGCATGCAATTTAAGACTAAAAATTCGTTTTTTTCTTTGTTTACTAGCTAAGTGAACAAAGAAAATTTTTTCAAACAAAGTAAACAAAGAAAAAATCAAATTTTTAGTCTTAAATTTAATACAATGCTATTTGAAATTTGTGATTTCATAATCAGAAAGTCACATATTCGTCGATTTTTGCAACGATTTCGTCAATTTTCCTCAAAAAGGCGATAAAATCAAAAAAATGTACGGAAACGCCCTCTGGCGGCACTCAAAAGTAAAAATAAATATAAAAAATGGATTCCTTGCCCCGGAAATCCCCGGATACACATTTCGCGAGAGAAAAAATGTGTTTTTAATGTTTTCATACAACATCTGAGTTACTTTTTGGAAAAAAAACCTACTTTGAAAAATTGGGAGGCTCCAAATTCATTTTAGAGGTATTATTTTTTGGTCAAAAATTCTTAAAATGATCCAAAGGACACCATGAGGAGGTAAGTAATATCCACTTTTTCGGTCTTCTACAAATTGACCCACCTGCAAGGTCGCCTCAAAGTTGTTATCGATATTCAAATTCGATGAGAATTCGATGAGGAAGTCTGATTTAATATCGTTAGTACATTTTATTGTGTTATAATGGTTATTTTTTATTTGATTAGGATTTGCTTTTGTGGAAAAATGTTCTTCTGTGCAAAATAATTTTGGGCTAATTTATTCATGGTAGAAACAAGTGAATATTTTACGTTTTCTTTTTCTTCAGTATGGATGTGTTTATTACCTACAATTTCTCAATTTTGGAATTTGCGATTTTTTGCATGTTTGCATTGTTTTTTCGAGATATTTTTCCATATTGAGTTCCTATAGTTTTTCCACTAGTTACAATTTTGTAATACTGCAAAGATACTAATAAAAATTATGATTCATTAAAGTGCTTATTGTGAAATTCTTGTTGAATCATATTGTCTAATCACATATTGTCTAATCACGTTCGAATTTTAAGGCTGCTCGGTTGAATATTTTTGTCTTATTTTTGGCATATCTTATCCAAATAACCATATCGCGAATCAAGCAGAGTCGGTTTTTCGATAAAATGTTTATATTTTATGTAATATGAACTCTGGCACTGTTATGAGGTTTCGGCTAGTTATAAAAATTGACATTTTAAAATCATTGATTAATTCACTTTCAGTTAACATAATTTATTTATTTATATAATTACAAACAATTGGAAAAAAGATTAATAAAAATCGGGTTATAATTACAGAAATAATATGGACCTTTACATTCTGTGCATTGACACCTAAGTTTTCTAACAAATTCAGGCTAAATGCAATATGTAAAAAAAATTCCAAATAAATAATCCTTAATCTATAAGTAGAGTGTTTCCAAGTATTTTGTGCATTATTAATAATTTCTCTTACTTTTATTGATAATTTATAGCTTATTATTATAGTCTAAGTTATTTTCTGCAGAATATTTAGTGCTCTGTAAAAAACGCACGTTTGAGAAAATTTGAAAAGGGAAATTTAAAACATATGGAAATAAATTCAGTAATTCTCAGGGTTTCAAATATTTGCAATGATTTCATTCTTAATTCTGTGTGCCCACAGTTCTTGTAATTCAATTTGCGAAAACTGAAAGATGGTAATAAATATAATAACCATGCTTATAAGTGCAATGATTGTCACTGGATTAGAGCATAATTATATATGTAGAGAATTTTTGGTAGAAAATGATTTTAAAATCAAAAGTTTAATATTGGAAAAAAGTCAAATTGATTTTAACGTTAACTAGGAATACCAAGTGGTTGATAAAGTGTCCTTTTATACTGCCGCACAGTGGGGTGAAATCGGAAAACGAGGTTCAAAATGACATTTAGAACGCAATTATGCACCGATTTTAGAATTTTTTTTTTGAAAAATTCAGAACTAAATTTTTCAGAAAATGGTGAGATTAGATTTTTTATTTTTTTGTTTATTTAATTCTATTTTAATGCAAACATCGAAAAAAATGTCGATTTTTCTAATTTCATTTTTTATCTTCTAGACAAAATTTTTCTTATACTTCTCGTCCCTTGCATTTAGTGGACAGGGGTATAAGAAATATAAAAAAATTCTTAACTTGCATAGTTAATTGTTATAAACAAATTGTATTAACAAATACTCGACATTAAGGGTTATTCGGCTTCAACGTATATTTCTGCTCTGAAATCGCTTGCTTTCATTGTGAGGATGATACGTGAATATTTAAATTTAACATTAAATGTTATTTGTTTATTTTATAAACAAATTATATAAACAAATTCACATTTTGGCCGTTTTTAGGCGAAAAGAAACCGTTTTTTCTTTCTACCTTGTTGCAATTATGTTGCCAGTGATGTTTTCGGAAAAAAAATTTGCCACCCATCAATATTTGTTTATTAAAAAACAAATTATATAAACAAATTATGTAAACAAATGCACATTTTGGCCGTTTTTAGGCGAAAAGGAACCGTTTTTTCTTCCTATTGTATTGCAATTATGTTGACAGTGATTTTTTCGAAAAAAAATTTGCCACCCATAAATATTCGTTCATTTTATAAACAAATTCACATTTTGGACGTTTTTAAACAAAAAAATTGCGAGTATTCGTAAATTAAAATCGCGTAACAGTTAAGAAGAAAATAATTGGAAAACAGGTGTCCTGATAAAGTAAACATTGCGTAAGGTTTCGCGCCAGATCTATTAAAGGCCCATGGTAGTTGACCACAGAGAGGTCATAAACATATAATGAGAAATCAATTGAACTTAATTTACGAATAAATGCAAACTCATTAAATAAAAACAGATTAGCAAAGCTATAAATATGCGATTGAAATTCATTTTGTTTTCCAACAGAGATAATCGACTTTAAACATGTAATTTAAGTAATATCGTGAAATCAAAACGAAATAAAATGTATACTTTGAATTAAATTGATTTAATGGCTTTTAAGAATAAGAACAAACCCCGAAAGAAAAAAATAAAGTAATTAAATTGTTCAAATCGATTTGGGAAAATAAAGAAGAAGACATCATCGACGTCCTTACAAATGAATCTAATGGTAAAAGATCACAAACAACAATTAGTAGAACAAGTAGAACAGAAAATCCCTGTGGATCGAAGGTCAATGTTGCCGATAAAACCGATGTAACGATAAATGCTAGTAACTTAAATGTAAAAACAGGAAAATAATAGACAAGAACTCGTGGTTGTTAACGTACGAATAGATTTTGTTGCAAAAAATTTAACTGAAAAAATTGATAGAAAAGTTGTTAGCTTAAACGAAAGGTGCGAGGCTCAGGGAAAATATTTGGAAGAAAGTATAGTAGACGTTGAAAAAAAGTAAACTCATTAACAAAAGCTACAGAAGAAATTAATGAAAATCAAGCCGAACTGCTCGTCAAAAATATGCAAAAAAGGATGTGGTTGAAAGACATTGAGGATCGACAGTTCACTTTGGAAACACGCGTAGACAGGAACACAGCGCCGGGCTAATAGTAAGATGCCTTGGTCAAAAACTATCCAATTCCGAAATTTTCCGATAGGGAAGGCGAGCATCCTATGAAATTTTAAAAAGATTTTGAGTTATATTTAAAAGCAACCGCCGTTAGAAAAAATTAATTTCAGTTTGTAGTCGAATCTTCTTTGGAAGGCAGGTTCGGAGAATGGTGGAATATTATCCAGGAAGACATTAAATATGGTCAACAAATCTTTAGACAAAAATTTATTAAGAAATTCTGGAATGATAATATTAGATTTAAATTTGGAAAGGATTTGGAATATGGTCATTATCCACCAAGGAAACTTTCAAGGTCGGAATATATGACCAGAATGATAAATAACGCGAAGGATTTAATTTCACCACCATCCGAGAGCGAAAATATGAAATTTTTATCGAGATATTTCCCCAGAGAAATTAAAACGGCGTTGACCATGAGAAACACTAATACGAAAGAAGAGTTAACTGAGTTTTTAGAAGCTTTGGACCAAGCTGGGCCGGTAAATTATTCAGAACATCATTCACCACGTCAGAATTCAGCATATAACCAAAGCTATTACAATTGACATAAAAATGCTCGTCAAAATGATAGACATAATTTCGAGGAGGATCAAACGTTGAAGATGATCAATCTAATTAAAAAATAATCATTCTGAAAGGAATCGCGATTATGACCAACAAGGTCGACATAATAATCAAAATCAAAGTCCGTACAATCCAGGAAAATTGACAAAACCAGGATGCTTACCACCACATAAGTCGTGAGCAGCAGGGTTTTGAAAATGAAAATCGTCAATATCGTATGATGAAAAATCGGGAGTCAAATTATGACGCATTCGCTGATCACCCTCCTAACTATCAACAGAATCAGAATCAGAGTCAGTGGTCGAATGGTTCTAATTACGCAAACGCGAATAATGCCTATCATAATGATAATACCATCGTATTAAATTATTTGGACTAACTTATAACATTCTAATCCCATCAGTCACTTGACTTAGTCCGTGGCTATGATGTATAACCGGGTTTACCAGAGTAAAATTTTAATAAAAACACATAATAATTGTATTTTGAAACACTTGTTGCTTCCCGAGGATCGTCGCACAGTGGTCTGGAACAGGAATTTACTGTTCATAATCGCCCACAGGTCGTATTTCTTAACCGATTTAAAAGTTTTTTTAGAAATGCTCAGCAATTCATTTTTAAGAGAATTGTGGTTTGGTTTTTATTAAATTTTTTTTACAGAGCAACAACATATACACAAATATAGTGACAAAATTGACCATTTTAGCTTTGTGAATTTTTATCTCAAGAAAAAATACAGATAGAAAGTGACTATCAGTCGGAATTATTGCACATGCATTTATAGAACATAATTATTTTTAATAATACTTAACTTAATTATTGTAAACAATTTTTATTAACAAATTCTTTTTGAACGAGTTTTTCTCATAGCTGAATTGATTTTTCTGAACAAAAGTGATTCGCAGTTGTCATTAAAGCCATTTATATACTTTAAGCTTAATCAAATATAAACAATATAGTTTGTTTATAACAATTTTGCTAAACAAGTCTCCTAATCGGCCGTTTCCTCGTAGAAAAAAATGTTTCTTTTTTCAATAATTATTAGAGTGACATTTATTGCGGTGACTAACCAACGAAATTCAATAAAGAATCATTTCTATGATTGTTATAAACAATTTTTTAAAGAAAACTATGATTTATTTTTTTACATGCAAAAAGGACGGTTTTCCACTGAAATTATCCGACAATAAACTAACAGTGATTCCAAAATTGGATATGGGACATTAAATAATAATTTGCGTAATTGTTGATAACAATTTCTGTAGCAAACTGTCCATAGCAATAACGCTGTACTTGCGTTTTTAGAAGTCACCTATCTTTCATTTGTTTTATGCAACTTCCTGAAAAATAAATGAGGAACAAATGAAAATAAGGTGCAATAACGCTGTACTTGCGTATTCAGAAGTCACTTATCTTTCATTTGTTTTGTACGTAACTTCATGAAAAACAAATGAAGAACAAGTGACTCTCATCTAATTTATTTATTTTAAGTTTTTTATAATAATCTCATTATTATTATAAGTATCATTTTTTTCTTTGATTCAATAACACAAATAAGATTATCAAAAAAATGATTGAAGAAAAATAACTTTTCTCTACGCATTGTTTTGAAATTATTATTAACAATTACGCAAATTATTATTTAATGTCCCATATCCAATTTTGGAATCACTGTTAGTTTATTGTCGAATAATTTCAGTGGAAAACCGTCCTTTTTGCATGTAAAAAAAATAAATCATAGTTTTGTTGAAAAAGTTGTTTATAACAATCATATAAATTATTATTTATTTAATTTCGTTGGTTAGTCACCGCAATAAATGTCACTCTAATAACTATTGAAGAAAAAAACATTTTTTCCTGCGAGGAAACGGCCGACTAGGAGACTTGTTTAACTAAATTGTTGTAAACAATCTATATTGTTTATGTTTGATAAAGCTTAAAGTATATAAATGGCTTTAAAGACAATTGTGAATCACTTTTGTTCAGAAAAATAAATTCAGCTATGAGAAAAATTCGTTTATAAAGAACTTGTGTATAGAAATAAACGATTTTTTCTATGATAAAAAAACACTAATAAGAATTTGTTAATAAAAATTGTTTACAATAATTAAGTTAAGTATTATTAAAAATAATTATGTTCTATAAATGAATTTGCAATAATTCCGACTGATAGTAACTTTCTATCTGTATTTTTTCTTGAGATAAAAATTCACAAAGCTAAAATGGTCAATTTTGTCACTATATTTGTGTATATGTTGTTGCTCTGTAAAAAAAATTTAATAAAAACCAAACCACAATTTTCTTAAAAATTAATTGCTGAGTATTTCTAAAAATAACTTTTAAATCGGTTAAGAAATACCACCTGTGGGCGATTATGAACAGTAAATTCCTATTCAAGACCACTGTGCGTTAGGGCGCCCCTGGAGCCACAGGTGGGGCCACAGCATGCGGGACGGTGGCAATAGTGAGCTGCGAAATGGTCAGGCAGATCTCACTAATCAAACAGCTGGCCGGCAAGAACATCTGCAATAAACGGTAAGCAGTTGAACATCAACTGCGCCTGCTAAGGATGCTTTGGCTAGTGCTAGCTATTTGCAGCCCATCACCTAGATAGAAATACCGTGGGAGAACATCAATTGGGATACCACAATGAAAGAGGAATTGGTGCCTCTCTATTACGAAAGTACGAAGTTTGAAACAAAAATGAAAAAAGGATGCAATTTAGGAACAGAATTTACTGCAAAGTATCCTAATATACAAAAAGTCGCACTAAGAGATCTTATCGCTAAGGTGAAGGACATCAGGACTAATCTACATGTTACAGAAGACCGAGCAATGGAGATTAAACAACAGGTTGATTTGGCGTGGAAAAACGACGGCAATGAACATTAGTTGGAGAAAGCCGCGTCAAACAGTCAAGCAGAAGCAATTGATGTTCTTCCTTAACCTACTGATGATCCAAAACCACCACATCCTCCAGAGGTGGATGACCTTATACATCCAGAGGCAGAAGCAGATGTTCAGCAACGAAAAAAGCGACGAAAATGGACATACCATATGAACAGAGATGTTGTGCGCCTTTATTTTTCGGCAGAAAAATGTGGGATAAGTGTGAGGAGAGAACATCATAGACTTTTCTTACTTAAATACCCAGAGCTAGCCACAAAAATAAATGAGCAGAACCTGGCAGGTCAAAAACGCTCAATATCTGTAAACAAACTGCTTTCGATTGTTCAAATAGCTGCTATAAAAATGGAAGTGAACAGATTCAATTTGGACACTGTTTGGTTTAAACTGGAGAAATCAAGGGCAAGCAAAAACCCTGAAGTGCATCTGGCTAACATCATAGCTTTGGATGTTTCAACGATCTTAAAAAGAGCAAATAATTGGAAAGCTCCAGGTCCGGACGTGGTGCACAACTTCTGGTGCAAGTACCTGACGAGTGTGCATCTTGCGTTGGCAAGGTGTTTTCAGAAGATCATTGAACACCCAGACCTGATGCCAGGTTTTATACTCCAAGGTGCTACGTATATGATACCAAAAAAATCAGACACTCAAAATCCATCTGACTTTCGACCGATAGCCTGGCTTCCAACAATTTGTAAATGTCTTACAGGTATCATTGCAGATAAGGTATATTCTCATTACGACGAGAATGACATTCTTACAGAAGAACAAAAAGAATGTTGTAAGAACTCACGAGGCTATAAAGATCTAGTCAGTATAGAGGCTGTTGCCATGACTCAAGCTCGTAAGCATCAAAGGAACTTACGCATGGCATACATTGACTACAAGCAAGCGTTTCCTTCCGTGCCGCATGACTATTTGCTTAATGTCTCAAAACTTTATAAAATCTGCACTCGCATTATTGACTTTCTAAGCCATGTGATGAGGCTTTGGGGTACATGAATCAAGTATTTTGATCATGGACAACGAAGGATAACTAGATCAATACGCTTTACGACGGGTATATTTCAAGGAGACTCCTTCAGCGCACTATCGTTCTGTTTAGCGTTGAATCCATTGAGCAAAACACTAAACAGCATTTCTCATGGGTTTAGAATTCATGATAATGAGGATGGTCATCAAGTGACCCATATTCCTTACATGGATGGCCTGAAGCTGTACGCTAGTTCAGGCCAGAAACTGCAGCAAATGATCGATGTCACAAAGCAGTTTTCCAATGATGTCCACGTGGAGTTCGGACTAGATAAATGTAGAACAGTGCATTTAATCAGAGGTGAATTAGGGACCGCAGAGTTAGAGAACGAGTTTGAAAATGACATCGATGCAATGGTTGCAGGTGAATCAAAGAAATATCTGGGTATTATTGAATCTAAGGGTATTCAACATACGATAGTTAAGACAAGCCTAACGACTGCCTTCACTACGACACCCAGATTAATTATGAAGAGTTTTCTCAAGTCGGCAAACAAAATTAGGGCGATCAACACATATGTCATCCCTGTCCTCACGTACTCATTCGGGCTCATAAAATGGGCTAACACCGACCTTGAAAAGATATACAGAATTGTGCGCGTAGAAATGACGAAGCACAGAATGCACCACAGAAATTTAGCGATTAAAAGGGTAGTTCTACTATGACATTTAGGGGGTAGGAGCGTTGTAGATGTCAAAAAACTGTGTGAGTCACAAGTTATACAGTTGCGAGTCTATTTTAACAGTAAACGAAATGTTGAGGCCTTGAATATCAGGGCAGAAACCATAGAGGAATTAGAAATATAATGGAGGCAGAAATCCATCCATGGCGAGCACCCCAACACGTTAGATCAAAATGAAGTGGATGGTTAGGCATCTAATATTTGGCAAAGAAAGGGTGTTCTGTATCCAGAGAAGAAAGGATTTGTCATTGCAATACAGGACAGGTTGTCGGCACCAGGGATTATCGCAAACATGTGTTACATCAAGACCTGGTTGATCGGTGCCGATTATGTGGAGATACCAACGAATCCATCGAGCACATTATTTTTGGCTGTCGCATAATGGCTCATGGAGAATATACGCATAGACATAATGATGTAGCGGGCATTATACATCAACGACTTGCCCTAAACCTAGGACTCTTAAAAGAATCGATGCCCTTCTAAAGATACATTTCAATGCTTGTTTTAGAAAGCGAAAATTACATATTATATTGGGATGTTACTATCCAAACGGATCATTACATCCGGGCCAATCGACCTGAAATCGTGATGCGAGAAAAAAAAGGTGGAAGAGTCTACATCACCGACATTGCTTGTCCGCTTCACCGAAATTTGCAGTCAACCTATATAACCAAGATCCGCAAGTAAGCTCAGAAGGCGGTTTTATTAAACACCTGTCGCATTGTAAGAAACTTTCTTGATCATCAGAAAGCGAGCGACTAAAAATCCGTGGAGTGGCAGATCGTAGCTCTAAGAAAGCATCCAGAGGTGACTGCTGTCACCTCCAGCGCTCGTGGCCACTCGTAATTGCATACCTACAACATCATCGCAGGAGGTTTCAACCATCGTATTAAATTATTTGAATTAACTTATAACATTCTAATCTCATCAGTCACTTGACTTAGTCCGTAGCTATGATGTATAACCGCGTTTACCCGGGTAAAAATTTGATAAAAACACTGGAATAATAATAACACATGTCTGCAAATAACGGGGTCATGTCAGTTGTTGGAAAGTGGAAGGTCATTTCCGAAGTATTTTTTCACGTAGAATCCAAATTCGCGGTCAGCATTGGCCCATCACGTAAGAATTTTAACATATTTGTGGTTATGTACCCAAAAAATGGCTTTTTTGGCTACTTTCGAGATTATGTACAGAAAACACAATATTTTTTGGGATTTCAACAACCTCGAACACCCCCAAGTACAAATTTTCAAGAGAAAACACACAGTAGAAAATTTCTGCCTCAAAGTATTTGAAGCAAATGTTGCGTCTTTTGTACGTAACCTCAAAAATAGCCAAAAACGCCATTTTTTGGGTACATAACCTCAAATATGCAAATTTCAAATTGGTAAACTGGGATGGGGCCTATAATAAAAGTGAAATTAATGGACGAAGAGATAAAGCGTATAAGGGTAATATTTGATCCCGAAAATTCTCAAAAAAAGAAATATTTGAATTGTTTAGGAAAATGTTGGAAATGTTTGGTTATTAGATTTAGAAGAAAAAGAGCGGTGTTACAAACTCATTCAGAGATTTAAAAAATGTAATTTCAAAAAAACCTGTCTAACATAATTGTTATCAACGTAAGGAAACTCGGACACAACCCTGCACGAAAGGGTTGCCGGGCCGCTCCCGGGAGGAATCAGAACCCCTCGATGGGTCACGAAGTCGCGGGCGACGAACGTCCCGTCGCCAGTCTTGCTTGATCGGTGGTAGCAGTCACTGAAGACTACCTCTCGTCCACCGGGTTATCTCGGTATTAGTGCCGTTGCCTTTTGGTGTTGTTTGCCACGCGTGTTCTCTCCTCCTTGGATTATCTCTCATTATCGAGGTCACGAGTTCTTGCGGAAGCGGTCCCGTCTTCACCGACCTGCCGCTGAATCTAACGACAATCCAGACGGTCCCTGGATCGATTCGCACGCTAGGATCGTTCAATCTGTCACGACTACCCATTACCACCGTAATACCTGGTAGGATTTCAATATATCAACACAAGTTAGAAATAAATGATAAAAAGCCTTTCGTAATGAGGAAGTATCCGTTCCCTATATTTCTCAGAAATAAAATGAAAGAAGAAATTGAAAAATTGCTTGAGCTCGGTATTGATCAAATATCAAATAGCGCATATGTCAATCCGTTAGTAATAACCTCAAATAAGACGGATTAATCCGAATATGTGTGGATGCGCACAAGTTAAACGAACTAATGAAGAACGACTACGAGTGCGCTTAAACCAATCGAGGTTCTATTCCATAGATGTGAGGGGACAAAAGTTATGTCGACATTGGATCTTATTAGAAGTCTTTGACAGGTGCCACTGCACCCTGCTTCAATGAAATATACAGCGTTTTTACACGAGAGAAATGTTATGAATATAGGGTTACTCAGTTTGAACTAAAAACGAACACCGAGGCTCTAGTCAGGACTTTAGATTTAGTATTGGGAGGGGCAGGAGATTTTCTAATTACGTTTATCGACGATATGCTATGTACTTCGCAGAACATCACTCAATATTTAGATCTTCTTGAACTTCTATTCCAATGCCTGCAGGATCACAATGTGACAGTTAATTTCGAAAAATCTTACTTCTTCCGCCCGAAATTGAAATTTTACCAATGAACATGCAAAAGAAATAATTCCTCTTCTTGAATTGTTGAGAGTGGGAAGCAAATGGATTTGGGACCTGGAAAAAGATGAGGCGTTTAAAAAGGTAAAGGGAATATTTTGTGATTTCGTAATTTTCACGTACCCGGAACTTAGCAAATCATTCTATCTGCAGACGGACGCTAGCGATGAAGCACTAGGGGCCGAGCTCTATCAAATAAATGAAATAAAAAACACCTACCTATATCTTTCGTAAGCAGAACTCTAAAGGGATCTGAACAGACAGCAAGGCTCTAACCTTTCTTAAAACATGTAAATTAGTCAGTGGAAGGCTAACAAGGTGGATCATGGCCATTCAAGACTATTGGTTCGAAATACAATTTTGCGAAGACAAAAATAACATCGTGGCAGACGTTTTGAGTATAATTCCATCCCGTGAAGCAGGATATCCGTTCGATTTGAACGAGGGAAGAATCTTCTTGCACGTGCTAGCTGAAAGACTATCTTCGGAACTACGGGAAAGGTTAAAAAAGTTCGTCAATAAACAAAAAGAAGATCCAGTTCTCCAAAAAAAGTTTCAAGAAATACAACAAGAAAAACAACCAGATTCGAAATCTGCAATAATTTGATCGAATTAGTAACCAAAAGCGGCAAGAAACTATTCTTAACTTCGAGCATAATATATAAAGTAATAGATGAATGTCACGAGTTGTATACGCACATTGGGGCACAAAGTGTGTTCAGGATGCTGAATGAATATTTTTATTATCCTCACTTTGCAATGAAGATCAGACGGAGACTAGCAAACTGTGACTCTCGTCAAAGAAATAAAGTCTTCAACCAAACCTGCTATTCAAAGATGAGAAATTATTCTCCTAAAAGACCGGGAGAAATACTATCGATCAATTTCTATAGAACATTACGAGCATCAACAGGAGGATACAAATATATCTTATCTACAGTAGACGCGTTTAGCAGATACGTCAAGCTCTATCCAATAAGAAGGAGCACTGCGAGTACAACAATAGCCAAAATCTTCAAAGATTATATTGGAAGGTTTGGGAAACCTGAGAAAATAGTCATGGACCACCAGACTCAATTCACCAGAGAAAAATAACTGGATAAATTAAAAGAACAAGGGATTGTATCTGTATTTTCATCGGTAAGGCACCCTTAAAGTAATATAGTAGAAAGAATCCACAGAGAATTATCGAGGTTTTTCAGAACTCTAATAAAACAAGGACACAACACGTGGTGGAGTTGGATACGTATCATAGATAGGCTGAATCTACCTCCATCCACAGATAAGGTGGAATAAGAAAAAAAGACAGAGATGACAGCAGAGAAAATTATCCGTAAGGGCAAAAGAAGAGCCGAGGTATTTAATCAGACTCATAAAATCACCAGGTTGCAGGTTGGTGATAAAGTGCTTTTGACACTATTGAATGGATCCGATAAAAACAATAAAATATTAACAATATTCTTGCAAATTCACGACGGACCTAACGAGATAAAAAAAAAGAAATTAAAGCTGACACATTTATCCTGTGGGATCCGGAAAAACTGGAGGATAAAGGAATGTATCAATCTGAAGACTTGAAGAGATACATCCAGCGAAAAGAAAAGGAACACTTCACTAAACCTCAATCACTTAAAGAAACTCAGAATTATAGCCTAAAATAAAAAATAGGGGAAACGCAACAAGAGCGAAATTAGAAGAAATTCAAGTTAAAAATAAGATAGAAGCGCGCTCGAAATAAAATTAAACCAGTAAAATAGATAGCGACCGAGCTTAGAAACCGTAAGTTAAGTCAAGAACCAACCCAATATGACCAAAATAAAGGCTTAAGGATCAATACCCTAAAAGAAATGTACATAGAAAAGGAAATAAGATAAATGAAACTGAAACTGGCAATCGCCGACAATAAAATGTATATAGAGAGAAAAAGTAACCACAACAGCGAATGATAATAAACGCGATAACTTTCAGTATTAGGTTGACTTTCGATCCAAAAGGACTAAGTAAAAGTGAATTGTGAGATTAAAATCAGTAAAGTGTTCAATTTCAAAAACTCATGAAAGCTCATAAAAAGAAGCAAATAACGCAAAATCAAGTAGAGGTAAATAAAAATATTTTAACGTGTCTTATCCAGTTTATAAACAAAATCTTCTTGTCCAAAAAACTGAACATAAAAGAAACCAAACCAAACCAAATAATGAATAAAAGACTTTCATTAAAGAGAAACAAAATAATAACGTTGATAAACAGTACGCCGAGCAATGAGTGTTATTTTTGTTCATAGAATAAGAAAAACGGAATTAAAATGGATCCACCATCAATCAAAACCTTGAATGATGTAGGATGCCAGGCGTACAAGAAACTGATCACGGGAAATCTTGCCAAATTAAATGTAAAAGGAAACAAAGAAAGAATCTCTAAAATAATAACTCATAACCCTGTTAATATCCAGAAGGCAGGAACAAAAATTGTAAGCAAATTGATCCAAACACCTCGGTTCGGATTAGGAACAAGCGGAGGATTCTTTTTAAAAACGCAAGGAAAATCTACAGCAATTCCGAAATAGGCAAATAAAACTTTGGCCACGGAAGAAATGAAACATCCCAAAAAAAACCAAAATGCAACCTCAAACAACCAAATGACGTCGTAAACCAACCGGCCTTAAACAACGACGATGAACTTCAGTATGGACGAGATATAAATAGGCAATTTTTCTCGTTTATATTTTTCAGCGAGCTAAATAATAAGTATAAGTTTAAAAAAAAAAATTTCAGCATAAAAGAAGCACCAAATGTCAATTTTTATTTTACTAACTTTAACAATGTTCACTTATTCTTTTTATTCATTCTCATTTGATCTCTTCATCAATAACTTTACCTCTAACTCTCACCTCAAGACGATCTTATGAAACGATTGAATCTTTCAAAAATTTGAAATATTCCTTCGTTTAGGTGGGCACTAAAACGGTCCACAATTTAGACATATTCATATTTATCAAATTTACTCAAGAGCGGGTGAAAACGAAAATGAATACGCTCATGCATGACTTGCAAACTCCTAAACAGAAGGGTTATATAGATCATATGTACCGCTACGTGAAACAGGTGTAATTGCGTGCGCATTCACTCATAAGGGGGGATCGATAAGCTGGCGAGGACGGCAGCTTCATGATCGCCGAAAAACGCCGGGATCGACAGTCTGCGCCAACTTTCCAGAGCACGAGCTCGTTTTGGCGTTTGACTCCTTTTCGCACTGCGAATATTCGACCGCGACCTAACTCAAGATAGCAGCTCAGAATTTCTTTCATTGAGGTAGAGCATCATATTTTTTGATCGGTAGGACCAGCGATTTTTTAACTTTTAGTGAATGAATTCCGGGAGGAATTTATTATTATTTTAAACTAAAGGAGATATCACGAGAAAACTAAAACTTTTATGGCTTCGCTTGGAGCCATCTTTCGTTAGGGGTCGACTCGCTCGGGCAGGCATTAGTAACAGCACTTTGCTTTCTTTACTAGCCCAACGCTTTTCGGTAAATTTAAGAAGGATAATGCCAAGGCCTAAAGCGAATTGAGCTTGTGACGAGTGATTCGCACTCGAGAACTTTTGGGAAGTGACAGGAAGTAGATTAATTTTCTTTGGTCAAACTATCTCTGGATTCTCAACCCGTTTTCATTCGGGAAAGTTATCCAGGATAGTGGAGAAGAAAATTAATTATCAGTAACTTGGTGCTGTTTTTCAAAATGTAGAAAGAATCTTAAATGAGGAGATATCACGAAACTTTCAGAATTATTCATATTCCCAGCATGGATCCATGATATTCCTCGATTAAGGAGAAAAGAAACCCTAAAAGGTAGATGTTTTATGTATTGCAGAAATTCCATTAAGCTACCCTAGAGATTTCAAAGTCAATGGCATTTCGTAAATTAAATTGTTAGGAAAATGAGGCCGTATTCTGTACTGGCAAATATAGCACTAAGATGTGAACAGAATTAAGCCTCATGTACTCATGAAAACGCCATCAAAAAATATATTTTTTGTGAAAACCCCGTAAAAAACCCCGTAAAAAAACCCCCGTAAATAAAGGCAACGCAGAAATTGATTACCCTATGATTCGTATGGCCGTCTGTGAATAAGAATTGCAGAACTTGGGCAAAAAGTTGCATTCTGCGTCAACGCGTGAAAGTAACGAGACACATCACGAGTCCGGTAGGAGAATTTCGCAATCCAGGGAGGAGGTTTGAGCATGTGCATGTGGGCATCGTGGCCCGCTTTCAAGTTCATTGGGATTCCGTTATTGTTTAACAATGGTTGATTGCTTTACTTGCTGGTCTGAAGCAGTATCTATCGAAGACATAGAAGCAGCCACCGTGGCACGTGCCTTTATAAGCACGTGAATTGCACGTTTTCGGGTAACATTGCGAGTGACAATTGACCAGGGACGACAGTTTGAGGCTAAATTATTTAATGAATTGACTCAAATTATCGGCGCCGCCTATCTACGCACAACAGCTTACTACCCTGCCGCGAACGGAATGGTCGAGAGACTGCATAGACAATTGAAGGCAGCGATTAAATGCCACGAAACGGAAGCTTGGGCAGAAATTTTGCCGATTATCCTGCTGGGAATTCGTGTAGCCGTGAAGGATGACATAAATGTAAACCCAGCCGATTTAGTCTACGGTACGATACTTCGTCTGCCCGGTGAATTTTTTCAGCCCTCATTTAATACGAGTAATACCAATTTCGTTAAAGACCTGAGGAAGGAAAAGAGAAAACTGAAGCCGTTAAAGGGAACGAGGCATGTAACGAGAAATGTCTTTATTTTTAAAGAATTGTCCACCTCTCCGTTCGTTTTCATTCGACACGATGCAGTACGCGGCTCGCTTTAAACAATATACGACGGACCCTTCGAAGTACTTGATCGAAGCGAAAAACAATACACAGTGCTTGTAAATGGCAAAAAGTGTAAGGTAACTCTTGATCGCCTGAAACCAGCTTTTGTAGTGAATACAGATCTCCTAGAAGACAAATGTAACAACACACGCCAAGAGACATTTTTGGAGCGAGTATTATATTTTATCTGTAAAGTATAAATTTTGGACTTTCTCGAAGTTCTATAGAATCGTCAAGTTTCTAACTCAGTACAAAGATTACGATCGAGTAGCAGATGTTCGCTTACAAAACAATAAGGCAATTTAGTACAGACCTTGGGCCTTACTTTCAGATTTTCAAAAAACAATTTTGTCATGTAGCACAAGTACCGTTATACATGACTCATCCTACCCTTGCGTACCTTGAGAAGGACCCTGAGAGGTATCCACGACCAGTTGACTGTCCGACCGTCTTAGAGATCACTTCAACTCTCATTGTAATCCTTTAGGAAATATATTTTATGTTTTTAAGTGCATGTGTACTTAATATCTACACCCTCCATTCTCGAGTTAATTAGCAACTACTTTATCACTTCAAAGTATTTAAAATCTCATCTACGATTTCGAATATTTACGTATCAATGTAAACTAAATTTGACCCACTAATTTTAATCTTAATTTAGTAACTTGAAATTCATAAGCAGCATCTACAAAACCCCCGAGTATAGATTTTCAAGCTCTTATATCTCTTTTTCAAAACTTTAGAACCGGCATCTTGAATGCACCATCTTCAATTTGAATATTTATAAGTTCTAAATTCAGATTCGCAATTGGCGACCTTCAAAACCCCGTTATAGCAATTTTGAAAAGAGTCGAACGTTTATTTATCATACTAGTCTGCCATATTGGATCCGCCATTTTGTTTTCGGAATTTTTGACATCGGATTCATAATCAGCGATCTCAAAAACCCGTAAGTAATCAAATTTGGCCCATTTTATTAACATTTTTTTAATTTTAGCCACCTTTTTCCGATTTTTGACCACTGTGTGGCATCGTAAAACACATGAGTTCAACTTGATATTTATTTTCAGATTTTTGCATAGTCCACCAATAATACATTTTTTACGGCAAAATGATTATTATAGTTTTTCTCGGGGTAAAATAGTTTAATTAAAAGTTTTAACGAATACGGTATTTTTCAAGGCTTTTAGAAAAATAAGGTTTTCTCCACGGTTTTTTTATGAGTAAGGTTTCTTTTCACTGCGCTTATAGGAATAAGGTTTTTTTTTAATATTTTCCGAAATATATATATTTTTGTAGCATTTTACTGAGATGTGTTCTTTTTCACGGTGTTTTAAAACAATGTTTTTTTCTAAGCATTGTCATAAAATAAATTCAGGCATTTTAGATGTATTTGTTTCCGATGCAATCCAATATATATATATATGTTTATTAAAAATGCATAGGACATCTAAATGCATTTTTATGGGCACCCGATGCTATATTGATTTTTTAAATATATTAAATTTTGATGGCACCTATACTTACTTTGAGGAAGTTCCCAGATCAACTTATTTATGTAAAAAGTATGACTCTATTTTAGTTTGCAAATATGAAAGGGGACAACTCATTTAATTTATTACCAAATTTCGACTAATTATCGGCTGTGTTTCATTTTTTTTTAAATTGTTAGGTTTAAACTCAATTTTTATATTAAAATGACTACATATTAGTCAAAATTTTCCTTAATACAAGTTACTAGCTTACATGTCAAGAGTTTGGATCAAAGAATATATTTATTTATTTTGGAAATTGTAAAATATTACTATATTTTGCTAGACTTTACTATATTAATTGTTATTTTATCATAATTTTAGCATTATTTCGTAATTTTATTGTTATTATAATGAATTACTTATTTAAATCAAGGCTTAAATTATCGTGGCATAAATATTTGAAAATTAGTAGTCTGTGTCCTTCGCATTTGTGCACAAAGTTTTTAAAATTAAATGTCAAAGCATCCGCAAAACTGTAATTTGCTGATTGTGAGTTATCTTTTGTTAAAGCTCCATCGGCTTTAACCACACATTCTCATCACGTATCGCGTGCTTCGCCCTTGATTTTTTCCAAAATGCAAACTTTTTTACATTATGTTCAACACTATTATATCAAATGTATATTAATTTTATTTTTGTACCTAGGCCCGAAAACGCTTGTTCAGTTACTGAAAAATAGATTACAAATTTCACTCATAACGATCATGATATTTTTTCCTTATTTTGCTTTAAATTTTATTCTCAGCTACATTGAAAATGTATCATTTCAATCAGATTATATTATTACAATTCATTATATGCCTTCATCTTGAAACAGACGGATATTCACTGCCTTGCTTTTATAATTTAAAAAGTGCGCCTTCTATATCCAAATCTATCTATATCCAAAACGAGGAAACGGCACAAATAGAGGACAAGGAAATCGAAAAGAAATCGGAAAACAGAACGATAAAGATGATTCTTATATTCAGTTGGACCTAACAGAGGAAGAATCGTTCATGAGTCTCAACGACGAAATCTAAAAGGCCGAGAAACTATTGAAAAAATAAACGTTATCCAAAAAGGGGGGGGGGTTACAACAGAGTTATAAGCGCCCCACCTAGTCACAGCCCTGTGGGCCTGGGAGATGGAGTGGGGAACGACACCCCCAATCCTTATAAGCATAATCTTACCCCGAAGGCAATTATTCTTGTGCTTTCGTCCGCAAACCTTGTTGGTACCCAATTACCATTCCCAATACCGTGTTCGTACACCTCAAAACTCAGCGACGCCATTTCATGTGAAAGGATCAACCACCAGCCTCATCTACGAGAACCACCACCAACTGCTCCGAAACCTTGGCTTCGCCGCCCGGGTTCTACCAAAAACCGCTTCCCCGATCTTGGCTTCGCCACCCGGCTCGGGCTTGAAAGCTGCCGGCTCTTTAGACATAGCTGTAAGTTAGTGAATGAACCCTTTTTATGTTTACATTGTTTTCCCATAATTGACTTCACCCGATTCTCGACTTCCAAATCCTTTCCCTTAATTTGCGAGACCCCTCACAAATTTGGTGCTCTCCTTAAAAACAGCGCGAAATCGATAATTAGAATGGGGGGCGGTACAACCGAGTCAAGCGACAGGTGCAATCCCAAGAACGATAATAGAGGGACAAACACAGACAGGAAGTAACTCAAACAGACAAAACTGTACCCTACATACACGTAAAATTGGCATACTGTCCCCAAATATCGAGAACACGTTAGAAAATTGGAGAATGGAAGACGAAAATACTACGAATCTAAAAAAGAGCGATCTAGAAACGAATAAGATAGATAGAGAAATAGAAATTAAAAGAAAAGAACTCGAAAAATTAGAAAGAGAAAAAGAACGAATAGAATCAAGTCACTTAGAACGCGGAGAAACTCAGAAAAAAGAGAAAGAAAGAATAGATAGAGAAAGAACAGAGGAAGCAAGATTAGCTCGCGAAAAATTGCGAACAGAAATAGAACGACAAGAAAAAGAAAACGCGAAAATTAGTGATAAACCGTTCGAAATTGGTTCTTTTATAGATAATAATAATGAATTTTGGAATAAGGTTTTTGTATTACTAAATTTCGAAGAAAAGAAAAGCGATATAATTAAAATGAAAGAACTAACAGACGAGATTAAAAATTTAAATGATAAAATTTATAGACAGAATTTTAATGAGCAAAGGCACTCGTTAGCAGGTGTACGTAATAGAATAACAATAAATAGGGGTAGCGGTCAAGGGGACTAATACTCATTATCGAGACCGGTACACGGGCAATCAATTATACGAAAATCGCATTTGCCTCAATACGACAGAGAAATGAAAAGTAGAATGGATAGGAGTAGAGGGACCGATACGGAAAGAGAAAAAATGAATGAAAATAATATAAATGAAATTCCAGCAACTCTCTTTTCATTCGGAATGATTCAGATACCTCTTCAAATTATGTCAAATTGGCCAATTAAACTTAAAATTAACACGGAAGATGATCCCACTTATTTTTTGAATAATTTAATTGCCACGTCCAAGCAGAAAAAGACAATTAAGAAAGACTTACGAAAATCTGATAATTGAATATAAGGTTTATATTTCGAGAAACGCTTTTTCAAATTTCTCAGAAATAGAAATCCTAGGGCGAGAATGGGAAGCAGAATTGGCAAAATTTAAAATTAGAGGTCAACAACTTAGCATTTTAGATAAAGATAACGGTAGAAATGATAAGGGTAAAAAAGATACAGAGAATAATCAGAGCCAAGATAATATTAAAAACGAAAATCAAAATAGAGATCAAAAACAAAATTATGATCAGGATCCACAAAAACAATTTAGGCCGAGTTATCTTAACCAACAAAACTTGCAACAATACAAACCAAGATTTCCAAATGGAAATACAAAATTTGTTAATCCAAGATTTCAAAATAATAATTCGAATGATATAAATAATCAAAAATACCCAGGAAATCAGAGGTTTATACATAAGAACAGTCATTTTCAAAATCAAAATACAGCTGGCCAAGAATTATTGTATGCAATGAATCAGCTGTTAGGGAACACACAGACACAACAATCGAATAATTCTCCGCAAATACCAGCGCTTTTATATAATGCGGAAGAGAATAATATTAAGTCAGAAGACAAAAAAGAGGTTAAAGGAGAAAATAGAAATTCCAAAAATTTAAAAGATGAAAATAGGCCATTTTCGACGTGATTTTTGGTATAGTTCAAATCAGGGAAATTCAAATGGTCGCTATTAAGGCGGAAAATAGCAGACAAAACTAGAGACCGCCAGAGTTACTTGACACAGACACAAACGACTCGAACGAAAGAAGATTTCACCTAATAACAGATTTTAAAGATCATAAATTCAGAGCGTTGGTTGATACCGGTGCAACCCACTCATATATAGGTGAAACCTTTATAAAAACAATTAAAGACGTAGATTGCGAAATGAAAAAAACAATAAATGACACATTGATCGTTGCAAATGGACAAAAACTGAAAATCACGGGACAAGTTTTAGTTCCAATCAAAGTAGGTCATATGGAAAAATACCTATTATTTAGACTGGTACCAAATTTAAGATCGATAGGAATAATAGGAACCTATATGATAGAAGGATTAGGTTAAAAAAGTGAAATTAATTAAAATGCAGGAGCCGATAATGGAAGAGAATAAGAAAGAGAGTAAGAATAGGGAAAGCGAGCAAAGTAAATTAAATTCAGAGCGAATGTTAGCCTGCAAAACGGCATGCGAGAGAAAGTGACAGATTTGCTACCGTGCGAAGTCTCTTTTCCCGTTTCGCCCCTCACTCCACCCTAACCACTCCTTACAGGTGATACACCAGAGTGTACGGGAGCATAGTGTGGGGGGGGGGTGTGGGGCATAGTGCCCCACACCCTAAATCCTACAAAGCAGCGACGCAACACTGGCAAGTGCCAGCGTGGGCGTCCAGAGATTTGATAGGCAGGCTAGTCATAACAGAGAGAGCGATAGGAAAACAATTAAGGATAGAGATAAAATAAATACGAAAGTATGCATGAAGAATAAAGATAGGAAATTAGAGACAGAATTTAAAGGGACACTGGAATGCAATGAAAATAAAAAGAGTTTTAAATTGAAAACGGTAATCGATAAAAAGGAGGAAAAAAGTGATTCTATAATAGAATAATTATTCGCACATATTTAATTAGCATTAAATAGATGTGCAAGGGCACGAACCCATTAAGCAAAGATAATATTACGTATCACCAAAAATAAGAGAATTTATGTACGGGGAAGTAGATCGACTAGCAGACGAAGAAATTATAGAACCCTCCAATAGTGATTGGTCGAATCTAATAGTTATCATAAAGAAACCTAATAAAGAATATAGATTCTGTTTACATTTTAGAAAAGTAAATGAAATCACTAAAAAAGATTCATATCCAATTCCCATAATGTCTGAAATATTAGACACACTGAGATCAGCAAGATGCATGTCTAGAATCGATCTTCATTCAGCATTTCATCAGATACCATTGGACGAAGAATCGAAACTAATTACAGCTTTTATTGTTCCGGGCAAAGGAATGTATCATTCAAATAAAATTAAAGTTTCAAGTATTTGAACCAGAACATTAGAAGCGAAAGAAAATGATTTTGAAGAAATTGAATAGTCTGAAACTCTTAAATATGTAAAAGAATGCGATAACTGTCAGAGAAGAGAACCAAAAATAAATAATCAGATAGGTTTAATGGGGAAGCGAATAATCGAAGAACCATGGACAGTGGTGGCATCTGACATGATGGGTCTATTACCAATGACAAAGTCGAAAAATCAACATATTCTAGTTTTGTTGATATGTTTACAAAATGGGTATAAGGGTATACAAAATGGGATAACGGAAAAGAATACGTAAACACATCCATAATTAATTTAACGAAAATATTTTATATTAGACATTCAAAAACTCCTAAATATCTTGCGCAGGCATATCCAACGGAAAGATGTAATAGATCAATTAAAACAGCAGTTAAAGCGTATTTAGAAAAAGACCATAAAACATGGGATGAAAATTTAGATGATCTGCAATTTGCTTTAAATACTAATAAAAATTTTTCTACAGGTTTTACACGAGAGAAGAGGTGATTAAACATTTGAATACCGCAAATGAAAGGAAATCTAGGTATTATAATCTACTAGGCAGTCTGATAAGTCCCTGAAAAATGAAACGCGGAGACGTTTTTTTGGCCAAAGTCGGTTTTATTTTTCAACATACTCTCCTTTAAGGTCGATACAGCGAGTCCAACGATTTTCTAACTTTTTGATACCGTCCGGAAAGTACTCGATCGAAAGGTCTCCAAAATACGCCTCAGTTTCAGCAATGAGCTCCTCATTTGAGTAAAAACGCTTATCGGTGAGCCATCTCTTCAGGTTAGGGAACAAGTAATAGTCGCTGGGGGCCAGGTCTGGTGAATACGATGGCTGAGGAACCAATTCGAAGCCCATTTCATGCAATTTTGCTTGTGTAACTAAGCATGAATGAACAGGCGCATTGTCGTGATGATTAAGCGGTTTTTTCTTCTTCAAATGCGGTCGTTTTTCGGCGATTTCGATTTTCAATCGGTCCAATAATGATGAATAGTATGCTCCGGTTATGGTTTTAGCTTTTTCAAGATAGTCCACGAATATTATGCCATGCGCATCCCAAAATACGGAGGCCTTTCCGACACCTTTCCGACCCATTGTTGCGTTTTTGGACGCTTCGGAGCACTTTGGCCCGGTGGAACCCACTGTTTTGCCTGTTGCGTTGACTCAGGAGTGTAGTAGTGGATGCCGGTTTCATCCATGGTTATGAATCGGCGCAAAAACTCGGTCGGTTTACGCGAAAATAATGCCAAATTCTGTTGGGAAGTTGTCACACGAATTCGTTTTTGGTTCACTGTGAGCAAACGCGGCACCCATGGCGCGCAGAAATTCTTCATGCCCAAAACTGAATGCAGGATATTGCCCACACGTTCCAATGACATGCCTACAGCATTAGCTACCTCTCTCAATTTCACTTTGGGATCATTCAACATCATATCATGGATTATTTCGACATTTTCTGGTGTAGTGACCTCTTTTGGG